>NC_042625.1:85253648-85384235 GCF_901001135.1 Rhinatrema bivittatum
ATGCCAATCTGTTCTCTTCTTCTCTTCCTCTCTCCTTCTTCTGGTCTCTCTTTCATCACTCTAATTTGCTTTCTATCCCTTCTACAGTGCTGCATTTGCAGAGGAGACAAGTCTCAGTGTTTCACTGGGAAGCCGGATATTCCCCTCCCCTTCCTAACCCAGAAGTCCTTTTGGCGGCTTGAGAGAAACCTCCAGATGTTCAGTCATTCACACAACAAAGGAATATTCCAGAATCGAGGCCTACACCCTTTTGGTTTTACTCTTCCGTCAATGACACGAAGCATACGAAGGGGGTCAGTCCTTTCACTGATACCGAACAAAGCAGAACACAGTTTGGGTGATCTTAAGCTGCTGGCACCCCGCAGTAGCCAAAAGGATGATATTTCAAAATAAATAAATAAATAAATAAATAAAGAACACTTTGACATTATTCCTAATTAGCACACGAAATGGAAATACAAGCTAACATCACAGGACAGGTGCATATCCTTAGCTCAGAAGTCTCTGTGCTTTTACAAGGTTTGTTTTTATCGCTGGAGGCCACAAAAGTAGGGACCAGCACAGAAAACAGTTACAATTTCCTTTGGCTGCTGATTGCGGCCGGCGCACTGGGGGAATACAATAGGAGGGAAAGCGTGTTTTGATTTCCGTTCCCGCGAGGCAGCCTTTCAGGATCGCGCGCTCCCCGCCTGCACCTCCAGGCCTCCAGCATCACCTCAACAATCACAGAAAGCTCACACAATGCCACAGCGCAATCTTCTGCCGGCATTGATGCTTCAGAGGAATCGAAGCTCTCGCCTCCTTTGTCCTTTCTCGGCGTTTATCCTGATTACGATAACTTTCCAATTGTTATTATCCCATCATGTGGGTGGCCCAACCTTTCTCCACAATCACACACATCTGCTAGTGTGGGTGCTTTGATTTTACATCGGCCCTGGCAGGGATGGGAGGGGGCTAAGAGGCTGCTATTTCCTCAGACAAGTCTAGACAGAGGCATTTTGGGGGGGTGGTGGGGGGAGATGCTCTGTAGCAAAGGTAATGGTAATGATTACCGGAGGCAGAGGTTCTCCCACGCCAGGTTTAGCCTTCAGGCTGGCCGGATGACGTGGTGGCCATGCTGCAAGCTGTGCGGAAAGTCCTCGTTTCTAAGTCATTCTCAGTCATTTCTTTTGTTCGTTATTCAAACCAAGTCACCTTACTTGAAAAAGGTTTACTGATTGTTCCCCAAATTAACATCTTCTTCTTTTTTTTTTTTTAGGAGGGGGCAGCGCTAAACTTGATAGTTTAATTTAACTTTCACATTTGTGGGGCGTCTTTGTAAACCAAGGCGGAAATGCAACAATTAGAAAACGTTTGCCTTTCTTTCCCAGCTCAGTCGGAACCTGGGCCCAACAGCCTTCATTTGCAATCACCTGGGGGGGATTTTTTACCCCTATTTTAATAAAACTCTCCCTCCCACTGCTCCTAGTCCGGTCATTGTAGCAATGGTCCTGAGGCCAGGAGCCGTGCACCAGCATTCCTTCTGGCAACCTGAACCGCAGAATCCAAATCTGGCCACCAGATGTCGCCCTTTTTGATGACCAGAATGCCCCCTCTCCCACCCCCAGGATCTGCGAATGCTGTCTCTGCGGCAGTCCCGGATGATCCAGCTGAGCCCCGTGTGCTCATGGATTGGGCCCTCTGCTATGCAGAGCACGGGCAGCTCCCCCTTCTGCCCATAGGTAAAGGTATCCCTAGTTTCAACGTCAAGGGCTGGGGTGCATTCTGGAGAGGGGAGAATTTGACCAGCAGATCAGTGCTAGGCCCAGTCCTCTTCAATCTCTGTTTATTTATTTTTAAACATGTATTACCCGCACACCTCCGGTAGCATTCGTGGCGGGTTCAGAGCAAACATATATAATAGTAAAAATCCCAAAACAAAAACAACAGTTAATGAAAGACAAATATGGGGAGACCCACCCCTCAAAAAAATCTGATCCTTTGGTTTGTTTGTTTTTATTTCTGGTTGCACAAGATATTCTGAGTGGGGGAGATCCAGGATTTATTGTTTAGGAAATGCTTGGTAGGACTGCACATGTAATAATAGCAAATGACCCCTAGATGGCACTTTTAGAGAGTTAACGTTGGGCCCAATATTCAAAGCTTGTTCAGCGCTATTTAGCTGGATAAGTGGGACTTGTGGGACTAAGTAGCAGCCACTGAATATGCGCCCATGGTCAGCGGCCGCCGCACAGAAACTTATGGTCTTGCCTTTCTGAGGGAATACAATAGAGAAATCAGAATAAGTCCCAGCATTCAAAGGGGCAAAGCCAGGACTGGATCAACCTGTCCTGAAAATCTGGAGCCAGTTGGCAACCCTACGGGTACTGGGCAGTCTGGGGGCGGAACGAGTTAGCCGTGTAAGTATACGTGTACGTTTAGACGTTCCATACAGCAGGTCTAAACTTAGCCTGGTAGAGTTACCGGCAAAGCGCGGCATTGCCATCCCGCTGAATATACATCACAACTTAGCCAGATAAGTACTGAGCAGCTAAGTTACTTAAATGGCCAGCACTGAATATCTACACCATTATGGTTTGGATTCAGGGGGCGGTGTGTTTGTCCCCTTAAGAATCCGGAGCCTGTGATTGGTGGGAAGGGGGTTAGGCAGGAGGTATAAAGGGGAGGAGATCTTGCCCTCTCTGCTCCCCCCCCCCCCCCCTCTCTCTTTCGAGCTTGCTGTGGATCCTGCTCTTTTTGGGATGGGGCTGGCATGGGAAGGGGAACCTGAGAGCTGGGCCTAACCCCTTTGGTGGTCGGGGTTGAGTTGACAGAGGGAGGGTAAAAAAATGTTCTTTTGTGGAATGTGACTGGCAGGTTCCTGATGAAAGCCGTGGGATAATCCCTGACTGCTGTAGGCCATGAATTCTGGTTAGTCAGTCATTCACAGAGTGTCCCTGTGCTGATGCGTATACTGTTGCTGGCTGGAAGACTCGGAAACAACGTTTCAGAGCTGGTGTTTGGGCAGTGGTGACCACTTGTGCTTTATTTCTGCCAGCACTAATGGGTAACCTGGGGCCAGAGTTCACGGAGGGGAGATTCGTGCGGTTCTCCCTGGCCAGTCAGAGAAGAATAAGCTGTGGCACTGCCACCCCTGCTGTCTCTATGCAGGTCCACTTCAACGTCTGCGTGACCTGACTACCTAATGGGAAATCTTTTCCATCATTTTAGGCACCTGAGCATGGGGCTGTACAACTATCACCTGCGTCACAAATACGCTGCAACAGGGCCTAGGTACAAATTGTTAACTGCTGCCTGAGGCTCAAAACACCTTTTTTAAGATGCCTTTTGTTGTGGTCATGGTGCACATGTATTCAGGCAAAAATATTCCAGTATAATGGGCCTGCAATGGAGAAGGCCTGACTGCGTGCTTCACGTAGTTGGGTCAGCCGAGGCCAGGGTACCTCTAGCAAGCCGTGTCGGGTGGATCTCAGTAAGCGTGTTGGACTGAATCGATCAATAAAACATTGAGAAGTTTGTGAATTAACACAGCAAGTTTAAACAACATTTTCTGTTGCATGGGGCGCCAATGAAGCGAACACGGAATTGGCTTGACGTGACCCCGCATCTTGGCCTCGTCAGTGCCCAGGCTGCAGCATCTGCACCATCTGTAGGGCTCTTAGGGAATTTGTTGGAAGCCTGATGTAGAGGGCAATGCCTGCGAAAGTAAGACTCTGAAAAGGACAGTGTGGAAATCTTGGGGATCTAATAATGGTTTTAGTTTCTTAAGAATGCGCAGTTTAACGAAAAACAACTACGGATTTTGCCTGATCACTCATAGAAAGCTTCCGTCCAATTCATGGCCTTCAAATCTGAAGGCTGAGGGGGTGGGATTCAGACAGGGAAAACCTGCTTAGAATAATAACTTCTCCCTTGTCTATACTGAGTGCAAGTTTATTGTGCAAAAGCCAATATTTGACTGCCTTCAAACAGATGGATACAAATTGAAATGTTTCGGGCCAGGTGCACCGAATTGGAAGTTTGTAATTTATACCGAGACTTGCAAGTGATACTGGGGAAGGGGGATGAAGGAAATGTGTGCTTGTTCGCAAATGATATTAAAATCTGCAGCACAGCAGAGATGCCACGGGGATATTGAAAAAAAAAAAAATGCCAGCCGAACGGTCAAGAGTTTGGCGACTGTGCTTTAATTAAAAAATCTGCAAAGCCATGACACAGAAATCCAAGGGTCAAATTCCATTTTGTAGGGGAAAAACTAACAGTTACCAAAGAGGAAAGAGACGTAAGGTCATCCTGGTTGATGACCTCAATGTTAGCCAGCGTGACGGAGAAGACGGGGAAGCTAACAGGTGCGTGAAGAGCGGCAGCCCTAGGTGATATTACCTCTGCCCACATCCGTAGTGAGAGGCCCCCGCTGGTGTCCACTTTTGGAGACCACGTCTGCAAAAGGACATCGATTAGCTGGAGGCAGATTACGGGAGGGCCGCCGAAAATACTGAAACAGGGCCCCCTCCCCCGTTCCCTGCGGCGGGTTCTTTTCAAAGTTCTGCAGCGGTTAATGCGGCAAATTTGATTAACTTTTGCATAAAGATTCACACCTCTGACTATGGAAAAAAATTCTATGTTTTTTTTTTTATTGAAAACCTTTCACCTTGTTTTTTTTAAACAACGTTTAAACTGTAAGCAAATAAAAAAATGTACCAAGTAGAAAAATCAACCATCTATCAACTTATGACATATTTACAGGCTTTTAACTGTGAAATGTCACTTTTCTTTTGAATTGAAATATAGTGCAGCCATCCATTTTATATTTGCTTGAGAAAGTCCTTGTCATGGTTCCAAGTATATGAGCCTATGTCTGCTATAAATGCCGTCTGTCCTGCTGTTAATTACACATTTAATGGATGCATGGGTAACAGACAGAAAGGAAGCCTGAAAACTTGTCAGCAACCGCTCCAGTCATCAAGGCTTCTGGGAACTGAAATCAGAGCCTCTGGTTTCCTGGGACAGATTTTTCAAGATTCTGCGGCAATTCTGGGGCATACATTTGCATATATTTGCAATTTAAATTGTGTAATTTTTTTTTTTACTCCATAAAAAATAAAGCAATTATCCGACATTTCTTTGTCCATTTAATTTATTTGGTTCTTTAGAGGAAAAGGGATCTTAGTGCTCGAGGCCTGGGAGGAAGGAGGGGAAGGGATCTGGGAATGGGAAGAGAGGAAATCTCAGAGGAGGGAAATGAACCAGGAGGGGTAGAGGGATAAGAAGGAGAGGCACAGAAGGAGAGGGAGGAGAGGATAAGGGATTCAGGGAGGACAAGGAAAGGGAATGAGAGGAGGGGAGGGTTGGAAAGAGGGATCAGGAAGATGGAGGAGGAGGGAAGATCTGGAATTGGGAGATGAGAAAAAAGGGACCATTGGGGATGGGGCTGCAAGAGGAGGAGGGAAGAGGGAGGGATAGGGATGAAAATGAGAGAGAGGGAGGGCTGGGGATGGGGCTGGAGAAGGAAGGAAGCCACAGTTTCTGTAGTTTCCCCCATCCCCCCAAAGCCCTTTTGATACCCCCCCCCCCCAGCCCCAAGACCCTCTCCAATGTTCTCACTCACATCCTACACCCCCTCCTATCTCCTTACCCCATTTGCACCCTCAGTGATCCCCATATTCACACTCCACCCCATGATCCTCTCCCCCTCCTTTGCTCCCTGCCGGTCCCCCCCCCCCCCCCCCCCCCCCCCCCCCCCCCGATCCCCTCACTCATCCTCCTGAAGGCAGCCTTGCTTGCAGCACTCTGGGCTGCACTCCCCACCTCCTCCTCCGCTGCCGGCTGTGAGTCGCACTCTGAACTCTGTGGGACACAAGATCATAAGAAGTTGAAGAGAGCCCATCAAGCCCCAGCTTCCTGTTTCCAAAAGTGGCCAATCCAGGATACAAGCATGCGGCAAGTACCCAGACATTAAATACATCCCATGCTACTGATGCTGGTAATAAGCAGGAATTATTCCCTGACAGGTAGATTTTACATAAGAGCATAATAAGAACATGCCATATTGGGTCAGACCAAGGGTCCATCAAGCCCAGCATCCTGTTTCCAACAATGACCAAGCCAAGTCACAAGTACCCAAACATTAAACAGATCACAAGCCACTATTGCTTATTAATTACTGTAATAGCAGTTTATAGATTTATCTTCTATGAACCTATCCAAACCTTTTTAAAACCCAGTTACACTAACTGCTGAAACCACATCCCCTGGCAATGAATTCCAGAACTTAACTATGCGCTAAGTGAAAAAGAATTTTCTTTGATTTGTTTTAAATGTGCTACTTGCTAACTTCATGGAGTGCCCCCTGGTCCTTCTATTATCCGAAAGAGTAAATAACTGATTTACATTAACTTGTACAAGTCCTTTCATGATTTTGTAGACTTCTATCATATCCCCCCCTCAGTCGTCTCTTTGTCTCTTTGGCCCCATACATGCGAGTGTAGGTCACGCACGAGCATTGCGAATTTTAAGAAGCTGGAAAGCATGCGTGTACATAAGTGTGTGTGCGTCAAGAATAAGGAGGTGGAAAAGGGGAAGGGCATGGGTGTTCCAGGGTGGGGCCAAGATTTATGCATGTAACCCGGAATTATGCAAAGGCTGATCATGGCGCGTGTTGGCATGTTACCGTGTAACGTTACTGCTGGTCCTGATGAGGAGCGAGTCTGGAGATTTTGAGTTTTAAGAACACCGGGAAGGGGAGATAGACAGACAGACAATATGACTCTCTATATATTTCCCACTATAAGAGGGGTACTTTCAAAGGGTGGGTTTTGGGGGAGCAGTGTTGCAAGGGTCTACAGACCTTTACACCCTAGATAGCCAATGTAACACTGCCCTCCCCAAAACCCACCCTGAGTTGAAAGAGCCCCTCTTACAGTGAAAGATAGATTGCCTCTCTAACAGAGGCTCTCCCTCTCCTTCTCCAGACACTTGTGCAAGCATGTTATTAAAGTACACTGACACACAGCAGCAATATTTGAAATGACACGCATGTACTTGCACACACAAAATAAAATTAAAGCAGTTTATGAACTTTGCCTCCGGGAATTTGTCCAAACCTTTTTTAAACCCAAGTACACTATCAACCTTAACCACATCCTCTGGCAACAAATTCCAGAGCTTAATTGTGCATTGAGTGAAAAATAATTTTCCTTGATTTGTTTTAAATGTGCTACCTGCCAACTTCATGGTGTGCCCCCCTAATCCTTCTATTATCTAAAATAATAAATAACCAATTCACATTTGCCCATTCTAGTAGAAGTTAGGGGCACAGACTACACAAGAATCTTACACAAAGAGATTGAAAGAGCTAAAGTACATTCTCTAAAAGAAAGGAGCAAAAGGGGTGAAATGATACAAACATTTACCTAGCAGGCTTCAATAAGATACCAACAGATAGAATTTTCTATAGAATGAATAGTTAAATGATGAGAGATTATTGCATGAAGCTACAGGGAAGGGGATACCTAGACCAGACTGCAGCCTCAGCTGATGAGTGCATTTCAAGCACAAAGGGACCTCAGTGGTAGGAGAAGAACACCACAGATCAAGTAAGATCTCTGATGGCACAGCAGCCAGTCACAAATAGGTACATAAGAACATAAGAACACAAGAACATGCCATACTGGGTCAGACCAAGGGTCCATCAAGCCCAGCATCCTGTTTCCAACAGTGGCCAATCCAGGCCATAAGAACCTGGCAAGTACCCAAAAACTAAGTCTATTCCATGTAACCATTGCTAATGGCAGTGGCTATTCTCTAAGTGAACTTAATAGCAGGTAATGGACTTCTCCTCCAAGAACTTATCCAATCCTTTTTTAAACACAGCTATACTAACTGCATTATGCCAGTTCCCACAGCTGCATCTTCCTCAGGTCATTCTGGTCTTTTCTGCTAGTACTATCTATGCTTTTCATTTATTCTGATTATTTTTTACACAGCAGTTTCCTTCTGCTTTCAGCCTCTGTTCTGGAAAGAAAACACCTTGAATGTGACTTCATTCGTGGCTATCTGAGGTCCCCAAGGTCCCCGCATCCCAGTCTCCACTGATCCAGGCAACAGAAGACCTGACTCTGTAATCACATGTTAGCACTAAGTGCTGCCGTTGGCCTGGCCTGTCTTCTCTCCTTAATCTAAGGCATCTTCCCTTCTACCCCAGGACGATGGGGATCTTGGTTCGCACGGCACAGTCATCAGGGAAGGGAAAGAACGATTAGGAAGGACAACGTAGGAGAAAAGAGCAAACTTGAAAGCAAGAGGATGGCTTCTTCAGGGCGTTACTCTAGGGCAGCTGTTCTCATCCCGGTCCTCAGGAAACACCCAGCCAGTCAGGTTTTCAGGATACCCACAAGGAATATGCATGAGATAGATTTGCATACAATGGGTGCAATGTGTGCACTGAAAATCTGACTGGCTGGGTGTGTCCTGAAGCCTGGGTGGGGAGCCCCTCCATAGGGAGTTACTCTGGACGTGACGCATTCTTGGATATTTACATTTTTGTATAGTGCTGTCTATTCCTCTGATTTTTTTTTATTATTATTATTTCTTTTATTCTCTTATTCCTTTCTACTTATCTTGGAATGATTCGGTTACGCCTCTGACAACCCAAGAAGCCGTGAAAATCCGCACAGCACCATTCCCAGGGACGACAACCAGAAATGCTTCTCCCAGTATTTCAGTTTTATACCTGAGGTCTGGGAAGGAATATGATAATTAAATTGAGCATTCACACACAGAAAGTACCTGGAAATGCGAAGGATAAAAGCTGTAAAGAAGTAATAAATGCAATGAGTTCCTTGGAGACCCAGACTCGCACCCAATCAAAAGCAAGGGATTATCCTAGGGAAGGTGCACTTCATCCTCCATAACTGCGTCGCAGGCTAGCATAGATTTATGGGGATCAGCAATACCTCCAACGGGTTAATGCACAGCTTTTGAAATACACGATTACATCGGAAAGCTCTCACAGGAAAACTACTTTTAACACAGACTTTTGTTGTGGAAGGCAGCATTAACAAAATTCTGCATCAAATTCTATTTAATTTTACATTTTTTCAAACGTTTTAATATACAAAGAGCTGCAGCCATGCTGACTTTGCTTACCGACCCAATGGGTGGGATCTCCACTGTAGACAGTAGGGAGGAGGGGAATGGGGGGTTGTGTTTACCTTTTCCCCTTTCCCCCTTGCACCTTCCACTTTGTTCCCTTCTACTCCCCACTTTCTCCCCTTTTCCCCTCCCCCTCTCCCCTCGCTCCCCCCTTCCCTGCGTTCCCCCTCACTCTCTCCCTCCCCTTCTCTCTTTTCCCTTCTCTCTCACATTCATTTCACTCATATCCTCCCCTTTTTTCATTTATCCTTCCCATCTTCTCTCCCTTCTCACTCATCCACCTACTCTCCCACTCCTCTCACCCCTCACCTCCTTCTCTTCCCTCTCACTCACCCCTTCCTTCCTTTCCCTTCCCTCTCTCTCACCTCCTATTTAACCCTCGCCTCCTTTCACTCAGCCCCTTTCCTGTCATCTCTCCCCTCTCTCTCACCCCTCACACTGATCACCTTATCCTATCTTCCCTCCCCTCTCACTCACCCCTCCCTTCTTCTCTTTCCGTTCCTCTACTCTTATGCAACCCCTCATACCTCAGGCTCCATCTTCAGGCCACTGGTTGGAAAGGAAATAGTAGAACTAGGAGGTGGAGAGATTAAACTCTTCAAGGAGAAGGTGGTGGATACCTGGAATGCCCTTCCGGAGGAGGAGGAGAAGACACAAACAGTGAAAGAATTCAAAGGAGATTGGGATAAACACTGCGGATTCCTAAACACTGGAGGTTGGAAATGAAGGAAAAAATGCATGGGGGTAACCTGCACCGAGCGGCAGTTACCATCCTTAACAGAAGGCACGGGGGTAACCTGCACCGATCGGCAGTTACCATCCTTAACAGAAGGCACGGGGGTAACCTGCACCGAGCGGCAGTTACCATCCTTAACAGAAGGCACGGGGGTAACCTGCACCGAGCGGCAGTTACCATCCTTAACAGAAGGCACGGGGGTAACCTGCATCGAGCGGCAGTTACCATCCTTAACAGAAGGCACGGGGGTAACCTGCATGGAGTGGCAGTTACCATCCTTAACAGAAGGCATGGGGTTTACTACCCATGGCCAATTAGCCTTGATGCTTGTGACACAACTACAATATTGTTCTCTGCTTTGACAGCAGAAGAGAAAAGGGGAATTGAATTCAAACAACATCCAACGCTGGGCCCCGACTTTTATGGTTCAAGGTACTGATGCATGGATATTAGGGATAAAGCACAGGACCTCTGCTACAGCCAAGTCCAAACGCAAAGCACGTTCAAGCAGCACTGTCTGAATTACCAAGAAGGTTGCTCACCCTGTAAATGTGTTGCTAGCAATCATTTTGTACTGGGTTTCACAGTTTGGATTGGTTTGGATTGTAAACATTGCTACCCTTAACATAAGACTTGGGGGTAATTGCCATGGGAAAATTGCTGGGCAGACTGGACGGATCATTTGCTCTGTCTCTGCTGTCATTTTATGTTACTATGGTAGTACCACAAGCCTTCATTATTCCTCTCTCCTCTTCTACTGCTGGGACCTAGGAAATCTCGCCAGCCTCTCCGCCGCTGCCGCCACCACCCCCACCACCAGGGTGATCCTGCTGCTTCTCATCCCACTGCGTGACGCCTCCTACAGTGGTGGCAGCGGGCCATCCCATCCCCCTGCTCCTGGTGAGGGTTACGATGTGCATGCATGCTCAGCCATGCCGCGATGCTCAACCAGAGGACCTTACCGTTTTATAATATGGAGAAGAGACAATTCAGCCACAAAGGGATCTAATGGGCCGCTCCATTCCAAAACCTTTCCAAGCTCCGGAAACAAGGTAGGTGAGTTTCCCAGAGGAGAGGGTTTTCCTGCGTGTCCAAACGGCCTTGAGAAATTGAGGTGCCAACAAATCGCAGCAGTGGAGAAGAAGAAGATTCCAGTCTTTTGTGTTGGGAGATGCTCAAGGGGTGGAACTGGGTGTTATCTCATAGGAAAACCTCCACTAACCCCTGCCTGGCAGAGAAAAAAAAAAAAAAAGGCGTCCTGGCCAGTGTGAGGATTCCATAAAGCAGCCCGGCAAGACCTGCTAGCATAGGTAAGCTCAGGTCATTTCTAAGATTCGCTCGTCCAGGCCGCACAAGCGCAAGGAAGCGGCCTAGGGGCACAGGACTGGATTTAGGCCTAAGCAACTTAAGCAGCTGCCTTGGGCACCAAATTGTGAAAGTGCCGAAAAACTGGAACTTTACTGCTGTCTGATCTCTGAGGCTCCCTCCACCACCCCAGCCCTCGACCTAAGGGCCCTTAATCTCCTGGCCCTACTTGGGCAACAGTAGCAGAAAAATGTTGCTTTTTCCAGAGATAAGAAGCAAACACTTGGATCTTTGCAAGAACAAAGCCATTACCCATTAGGATAGGGCATAACTGGCTGAGCTAATGAGTGAGGGCAGGGAAGGGGCTATAAGTGACCATCACCCTTATTGGCTACCAAGCCATGCACTTTGTGGCCTGACTATAGGTCCTTTGCCATATGTACGCAGGACTCTGTCCCTCTGGCAGAAAAATCATCTTGGCATCAGAATGTGCACCTAATAACCCCCTCTAGTCCCTGGGTGGAAAACCCCCGATAATGTCCCCAAAAACTTGCATCTAAAAATGTAGACCCTGTTTGCGCAGCTCTCACTGCCTCCCCAAACCATCTGAATGTCCAGGATCTCCTGGAAGCTTAGTGTTAGTTACTCCCCAGTCTTTCTTCCCACACCCTGTAAACAGCACTGACGATCTGTTCATTTAACAGCAGCAATAACCAGGCTGGAAACCGTGTGGGTTCCAAGACAATTTTACCGCTGGGCTGCAAAAGTGAATTGATGATTTCTTTACAAACACAAAAGTGAAAATAACTCAACCGATTATCACAAGCTGAGTTGCAATAAACTTGTGACCTTACTTTCTCCAATAACCGGGTCTCCAGTTATCTCAGCCACTTCTTTTAGCGATCGGACTCTTTATTTCTCCTTGCTTTGAAATCCATCCTATAAGTCAGTCCCCCATCTTTCCGTGGGAATGGGAAAGTATTTATCCCCATGCAATATCAACATCAAAAGTTACAGTTCTCAGGCTTTTCCCCCAATTACTCCTTTCCCAGTCCTTCTCGTCCCAAAAAACTGCTGCCCCAGCCTCTTTTGGCTCAGTTACTCCTCAAATCCTCAAAGGGCAATGGGAAGGAAGGAAGGAAAGAAGGAAGTTTATCCCAATTTCCTTCCAGAAATCACAAGAAAGTCCCAAACCTGTTCCAAGTTGCTGACTAATCTTCCTTCTCCTCTATGTGGCAGCTGACGGACGCCTGATCCCTGGCTAACTCTTTTTCTGGATTTTATGGTAGTGCAGAGGGCACAGAAATGAATTTCTCTTGGGGCTGTCTTCTTTTGCCACCTCTCCAAAGGAGTGGATTCTTCTATGGGGCAAAGGCTTGAACCTTTAAGGCCCAGGCGGCGAACGGGAATCCTCTCTAAGCTGTGTTACTGTCCCCTTTGGTGATGTTATTGCTGTAGAAACAGGCAGAACACGATGCGGGTGTTAAAAAAAAAACTTTACTTTGATTTGCAGAAATTAAATCAATGTTACTTGCTTTAATTCGCATCTGTGTTTGATCTGGGTCTTACAGAGGGCACTCTCTCTTCTTCACTCTGTGCAGGTGTCCTTAGCACTACTCTCCGCGAGCAATTCAGCCCCTTATCAGTGGCAAAGCCACAGGTGGGCAGTGGCCCAACCACTTTGGGCCCAGGCCCACCCAACCGGAAAAGGCCTGTTGGAGCAATGCTGTCACGGGATCCCATCCCTGCAATGGCAAAGAAGAGGGTCGGAGCTGCAAGGCCATCATGGGATTCCATCCCTGCGGCAACAGAAGTAGGATTTTGGCTGTGCCCAATGAAAAGGCCCTACGTGTGTGTGGGTGAGAATGGGAGCTTGAATGTGCAGGTGAGAATGGTTGCTTGAATGTGCGTGAGCATGGGTGAGAATGGGATATTGAATGTGCGTGAGCATGGGTGAGAATGGAAGCCTGGATGTTTGTGTGGGGGTTAGAATGGGAGCTTGAATGTGTGTGTGTGGGTGAGAATGGAAGCCTGGGTGTGTGTGGGGGGGGGGAGTTAGAATGGGAGCTTGAATGTGCGTATGCGTGCGTGAGAATGCGTGGATGAGAATGGGAGCTTGAATGTGTGTATGTGTTTGAAAATGGGAGCTTGAACGTGCGTGGGTGTGCGTGAGAATGGGAGCCTGGGGGGGGGGGGGGGGAGTGAGTGCTTGTGTGTGTGTATGATAGAACATGCAGAGTGAGAGCATGAGGGAGTCTGTGAGAGAAAGAGAGAGAGAGTGTGTGTGTGTGTATGTGAGAGAGAGAGAAAGGGAAGAAGACAGTAGCAGAAGAGAGACACTGAAAAGGAATTAGGAAATGAGCGACAAGGGAAAAATGTGAAAAAGAGACCAAAACCAACTAATTAGAAACATACAAAGATCAGACAAAGGTAAAAAAAAATTATTTTGAGATTTTAGCAATTTGAATATGCCATCTTTAGAAATGTGCATTTCTTATATTTTTGTATTTTGCTCTTTCTTCAGTATTCCACTGTGCAAAGTCTAGTTTCTTAGGTTTTCTATTTTGATTTTGTCTGCTTGTTTCTGTTTCTAATTTGTAGTGTCTTATTTAGGTAGGGGTCGGTCTCTGTTTTGCCTGTGTGGGTGTGACTGAGGTGCAGTATTTCCCCCAGTGTGTAGTTTCTCTGTAGTAGTCCAGCTTGTTCTGTTACTCCAGTAGGTGATGATTTAATGTTCTAGGGCCAGGTGTAGTATTTGCATTGCTCTTTTTTCATAAGGTTACTGTTGTTTGAGTCCTGAGAATCAGTGCTGTGACTGTATGGCATGGCAAGGTTCTAGATGTCTCTTTCTTTGCATGAGTTTGTGTTACATAACAAAATAGCAGTTAGGGATATTTTTTGCTGCGGTAACACCAAAATTTGAATATTTTTTTTTCATGTTAGTTGTAATGTGAATTGTTCTAGCTCTGCTCTGCACCTGTTTTGATGATTAATGATATTTTATTGTAGTTATGATGATTTCTGGCTTTCTGCAAAGAGGATTCAGAAAGAATACATTAATTTTTGTTTTATTACATGATTGATTGGATGTGTTTGTTTTCTTTGCTTGTTACATGATATACTTCTGCATTTATAAACTACAATAAATATAAAATACAGATTAATAAAGAATTTTTAATGCTGGTAAGTGCTTGAAATAATTGAGGTAAAATGTTTTAAAGTTTCACGCATGATGCATAATGGTTGTTGCAAACTACTTAGAAAGCCACCGTAGGGTGGCATTATTTATCAATAAGAATACAACTAGTAGGTCTCAGACCTGCATGCCTACAGCCCACCCAAAAAATCAGTTCTGGCTACGCCACTGCCTCTTACTTGTCTGCAGGGCAATGGTCCCAGTCAGGAAAGAAAAATCTATTGTGAGGCTTCCCTAAATCCCCCCAAAATATTATACCTGCAGCCCAACAGAGTCCCAGATGTTCCCAGCTTGTGTCCTGCTTTCCCCAGGGTGGAAATCCAGTTGGGGTCTTCTCTTCTGGGCTCCTTCTGTAGATGACCTCTTAGGGGGAAAGGGGCCGACTCTTCGTAGCCCAGCCCCACAGTGAGAAGGGGTGGTCCAAAAAAACCTCCCCACTAAAACGCAGCTCTCAAAATATCCAATCTCCACCACTGGGTGAGGAGTCGCTGGAGTCCTCTCACTGGATGGGAAAGTATAACCAGGCCTTCTCCCGCCTGTCCTTTGTTAGGGAGTTCAGGATTCAGCTGGGCACAGCCAAACTTGAGAACGACTTCTTCCTAAAGTCCTCTCTACTCCAAGGAAGGGATGGCCCCTACCAGGCAAGGGCTGGGCTGCACCTGAAAGAAAGAGCAATCTCCCAATCCAAAACCAGAACAAGAGCAAAGCAGCTCCTATCTAACTCATCAGCTGACCACACTGACCCAGGAACCAACTCCCCTTTCTGGCCAGGGGGAGGTGCTGCAAGGAATGGTCTGTCCCTCCTAGCTCTTACCAACCAGGCAGAGATCTGGGACCAAAGGTTCCCCGCACCAGAGTTTACACATAATCCTTACCCCGTACCTCTACTTCTGCTCCCCGGAAATGGATACCAGTCCATTCTTCCTTGCTGATGCCTCTTCTTCTCCTTCATTCCATTAAAAGGGAAACAGCCAGTCCTCAATTCAAAAGTATAGGTGTTGATTTTAGGACTGGGGGGCACTCCATGAAGTTAGCAAGTAGCTCATTTAAAACAAACCGGAGAAAATTCTGTTTCACTCAATGCATAATTAAGCTCTGGAATTCATTGCCAGAGGATGTGGTTAGGGCAGTTAGTGTAGCTGGGTTTAAAAAAGGTTTGGATAAGTTAATGGAGAAGTCCATAAACTGCTATTAATCAATAGGGAATAGCCAGTGCTTGTTGCCAGCATTAGCATGAGATCTATTTAATGTTTGGGTACTTGCCAGGTATTTGTAACTTGGATTGGCCACTGTTTGAAACAGGATAGTGGGATTGATTGACCCTTGGTCTGACCCAGTATGGCATATCTTATGTTCTTATGTTATGTATCTGGCTAACTTAACTAGCCGCTCCATGGCTAAATATGAGCCCTAGGGGATCTCTGAGGGAGTGGTAAGGATTATAGAGCTGAGCAGTTGGTGTGGATGTACAGAAGAGATAGGCCATCACATTTCTGTGGCACACATTATTCCTTCCTCTCTCTTCTCCCAGCCCTGGCCCCCTGCTAATCAATAACAATCTCAGGGCGACCATAACTCTAAAGTTCCCAGGTATGATCTTCAGGGCGCCAGATTCTGACAGCCAGCAGGAGTGGTCACTGAATCGGGATGCAGCTAACAACATCCTCCTTGAGTGGTAGGAACCTGAGATGGACATGTTATGACAGTCCTGAAGAGGAACGCGCTAGTCTTCTGCTACAGAAGGAGCATGGAGGGCCACCTAGCTACAGAGGAAATCTCCCTTCATGGGGAAGAGACCTTCTGGATCCTTTTTCACCTGTATGCCTGGTGGTGCAAAGCTCAGGAGAGATAAGAACCTGATGATGGTCCTTCTTGCCTCCAACTGGTATCTGAACCACTGGGGGCAGCCATGTTCGGGACCGTGTTACACATTAGCTCATGCAGAATGGGATCCGATTGGATCAATGCAGTGTCTGTGTGAGGCCTTTTCTGATGATCGTCAGGAGGGACCAACTGGATCCAGCGCTTGTATGATCAGGTGTGACAGTCTTGCAGCACCACCACCTCGGTAGATCTTGTGAGAAATTATGGGCCGCAGATTTTAAAGGATTTCAGAAATGACGACCTTGGGAAAGTTTGAGCTGTGACTTAACATTGTCTGTGAAATGAAAACGTACAAAAAAAATAGCATTGCAAATGGCTAAAAGAACTCCTCCTTTAGGAGGGCTGGAAGTCAATCCCCATTTCCATTAGCCCAAGAACTACATGTAGTAGCCAAGTGGTTGGAGCGGCGAGTGGGAAGCCACGGTTCAAATCCCACTGACACTCCTTGTGACCTTGGGCAAGTCACTTAACCCTCCATTGCCTCAGGTACAAAATTTAGATGATAACCCCTGTGGGGACAGGGAAGTTCCTGCAGTACCTGAATGTAATCCGTTCTGAAGTGCCAAAAAGCGGAATATAAATACATAAATTCATCAAATTCAACATCAAATCACTTCACCATCTGGTACAAACCTAGGGCTATTTACCATGCTTTTTTCCCTTCAGACACAAACTGAGAGAGTGTGAGCGCTCTGAGGACAGGAAAACACCTTCAGTACCTGAATCGTAATCTGCTTTGAAGTGGCTGATCCGCCATGAAAGGCAGAATATAAATTTTAAAAAAGCACACACGCAGCATTTTATCAGTATAAGAGAACAGTAACTACCGATGTTTGGTGACTGGTTCTCAAACTCAAATGCATTGGCAGCGTTCGTATGCAGCGTATGATTTCTTGAAAAAATGCAGAAAGGATTTCATCTCTGTAATCCCGCCCCACGCATCTCAGTCTGGTTTTGTTTTCTGCCTCTGTAACTTAGCCAACAAAATAAGACCACGTCCAACTCATTCCAAACGACAGCCTGACTTACTTGGAAGCAGCTTATAGAGTTGCAATTATTTGTTTTAATTGTGTTTTAAACAAAATAAACACAAATATGCCAAAATGTGGGCAGGCCAAAGGGGTTTATGAAGAGCCAGATCTGTTCCGCGCCTGCAGGAACGGAGATCGACATCTGAGGGGTTCTTGGGAGCAGCACCGGAAAGGAAGGGGGTAGGAGTTGGGGGTTCCCATTCCTCACACCCCACCGGCCCCTGCTTTTTAAAATGAATACAGCAGCGAGTTGAACCGCAAGAATAAAGCAATTGCAACCTTTGTTACCGTTTGCCTAGGAAAAAGCCAAAGAAAGTTAGAGGGGGGGGGGGGGGGGGGGGTGGGGGAATTCTGTCTCTTGGGAGTGAGTGCATCCTCTGGGTGTTTTTTAAAATGTGGTCCTTAAGCATAAAACCAGATTTTATTAGCCTGAACTGCAAAGCTTCCCAAATCTGTGCAACTGAGTTTTCAGGATATCGGCAATCAGCAGGGCTTTATGCAAAGGCAAATCTGTCTCGTGCTTCTTCATCGTGGGTATCCTAAAAGGCCGACAGGGACAGCTTGGAGAAGCCACCGTCCTCGGGCCTGTCCTGGGCCTTCTTCAGCTACGAGTCGGGGGTCCTCGTCCTGTGACTTTCTTTCGGCTTTCACGCTCTTTCGCTCTGTTCATACCTCGCCTTCTGGATCTCTCTTGCTGTCTCCTCTCTATTCCTTGCCCCTTTAACCTTTTGTTCTTGCTTTTCTGTTCATTTCCTCTGTCGCTATCTCCTCTCACTCTGCGTTCTTCTCTTCACCAGGACCTGCGTCTTCCATTCTCTTCCCATCTCTCGCCCCGGCTCTCCCTCTCCCCTCGTTCCAGGCCTCTCTCTCTTTTTTTTTTCTCTCATTCAGTCATTCCCTTATGTCGGCTAAGTCCTCTCTCCCCAATTCAGTTTTATTTTCTTGGTACAACTGGAGCATGAATATTGCTACAAACCCAAAGGGCTGTGCTAATATCCCTCCCTACAGTGCGCGCTGACAAGGCGTGCACTCACAGCTGGATTTCTCAGAGGGGGACAGGGTGGCCTCCCTTTTCCGAGGCGTTAGATCTCACCCCCTGGTTCCCTGAACTTTGGCAGTGCTTCACCCTAGGACAAGGCACGCTTTTCCCCTCCCTGCCCATTGTTTCACGATAGACAGTGTTAGGCTGAACTTTGCCAAGTTGATATTTTCTTGGGTATTTATCTTTGGCGGAGCGGAAAAGGGATGTGCGTTGGAGCTCACCCGCTGGGTTCCCTCATTTGAAACGCACGTAACCGGCCAGGGCCTGACTTATAGAAGCCTTTCCGGGCTGGCAGAGAATAGGAGGGATGAGCCAGGAGCACACAACCTCCTTTCTCTTTCATCTGTCTAACCGTCATATACACCACGTCTCCCTGTCATTATGCATTCGCTCTGCTCTCTCCTTGATTTCCTACGTTTTGTCTCCCAGCTACCCCTGTCCTTCTCTCGGCCTCGCCCCCCTCTCCTGCTTATTCACTCAGATGTTCTTTTCTCTCCGTCACTAACCCTCTTGTCTCTTTCCTAGGCTTTTCTTCTCTGTCACAGGATTTTGCTCCCCTAACCTCTCTCCACCCCCCCCCTCCCCCCACCTCTAGTCTCCCCCTTCTCCAGGTCACCCTCCTGATTTATAAAACCTGAGCCGGAGTCTTAGGCTCGGGGTTTCCCCTCTGCGCTATCGACTATTCCCTGAGTCAAGAAGCTGATTTACCAGTGCTGCGAGAGATTTTACAAGCCGTGTCAATAAATCCCAGCTACAGGAAGGCAGCTCTGTCCTTTTTTTTTTTTTTTTAAGAAGCAGGGGGGGCAGGGATGCTGAGGACGAGAGCCCTCACTGCTACAGCAGCCCCTGCAGGCAACAAAAAAAAAAAAAAAAAAGCAAACAGCTCGTTCTTAGACCGGAGGGGAAAAGACATTAATTCCACTGCCAACAGATCCCGGCTGGCAGCTCAGTTGTTGTGCTCTTGCTGGCTTTTCTTTAATGAATTTCAAAGGCCACTTCAGTCTCCCTCGGCCTCCGGCTCTCTTCATTTCTCAGTCCTGTCATCTTTGCTTGCATCATTCTCCGCTGGCCTCTGCCCCTATCTCTTTCACCTTCTCCTGCCATGGGTTGTTTGTTTTTTTTTCTTCCTTCTTATCCTGTCCTCTTTCTCACCTTTTCCTTCTTGTGTCTTCCTCTCCTCCGCCCGGCCCTGTTTGATTCTGGCATTCATCAATCTTTCACCATTTCCTGCTCCAGCTCTTCCTTTCTTTGTTGGTCTCTCCCATTTCATTTCTCCTTTTCCTCTTCACTATATTTTCCTTTTTTTTTTCATTATTTTTCTCACCTGTCTCACTCGTATTCATTCTCTCTTTCCCTCTCCTGTTCTCCCTCACCTATCACTCATACTCATTTTCTCCCTCCCTCTTGCTTTCTCTTCCACCCCCCATTTTCGTTTTGTTTGGGGTGTTTTTTTGTTTTTCAGGGTCCTGCCTGGCCTCTTTCTTTCTCTTTTCTTGCAGGCCTATCATAAATGACAAAAAAATGGACTTTGGGCCTTGTCCCTCTGCTCCAGGACCTATAGGAAGTGTGCGGCATAGATCTTGAATAATTCATCACTATGTACCAGACTGAAGTTTCAAGGGGCAGAAGTACAAACGATGCCTCGTGTGAAGGTAACAGACTTCTGGCATCACCTGGATAGGCAGGGGAGCTGCCAGCTGCCACGGTGCATGTGGGTACCAGTGACATAAGAAGGTACAGGAGGGAGATTCTGGAAGCTAAATTTGGGCTCTTAGGTAGGAAATCGAAATCCAGAACCTGCAGGGTTGCATTCTCAGAAATGCTCCTCACTCCAGAGTCTTAAGGGATGGCTGAAACAATGGTGCAGGGAAGGGCGGTTTAGATTTCTTACAAACTGGGGCGCATTCTTGGGAAGGAGGAGCCTATTCTAATGGAATGAGCTTCACCATAACCAGAATGGATTCTGCCTGCGGGCGCTGACATTTGAAAAGGAAATAGAGCAGTTTTTAAACTAGACCATGGGAGAAAGCTGATAGTCGCTCCAAAGTGCATGGTTCAGAGGGAAGTATTTTCAAAGGATATTGGCAAAGCAGGGAAGTTAGAATATCCTGATTGAGAGGCTGTGGTAGAGATTGACAGAACCCAGATACATTTAAATAAAGAACACATACATATGAATGACTCAAAACTGCCTATATCATCTGCTAAGAAGTTGTTGCGATCCCGGGGCGGCCCCGGGATCGGCACTCACCCCGCCGCGGGTCCGCGGGGTACCTCTCCCTCTTCGGGACCTCGGGCGCAGCTTCCCCCTCGCAGCTCGACTCCGCGCGGGCCTGCAGGGCCCTCTGGTACCGTGCTCCAGCGTCCTCTTCGCCGTCGGCGTCCTCCCGCGGCTAGCTCCGCCCCCTAGGCCCGCGCGCGCGTCTCTGCCTACAATTTAAAGGGGCCAGCGCGGGAAATTCTGAAGACTGCCTCCGGTGACGTCAGACGCTGCAGGGCTACTTAAGCCCTGCAGTTGCTCCTCTCCAGTGCCTTGCAACGAGGTTCCCAGGTTTACCCTGTCTCCAGTTGCTGCGTTCTTGTGCCCTCCTGATTTCCTGTGGTTCCTGATCCTGGACTGGCTTACGACGATTCTTGGCTTCTGACCCCGGTGCGGCTTACGGTGATCCCTCTGGCTCTTGACCTCGGACTGGCTTACGACGACTCCCTGGTCTTGGACCCCGGTTTGGCTTACAGTGATCCTTTGGCTTCTGATCCCGGACTGGCAAGCGACGTTTCTCTGGTACACGACTCTGGACTGGTGAGCAACGACCTTGGACTCTGTCTGACTCAGCCCCCGCGGGCTCTCCTAAGTCCCAGCGGCCGGGTCCCTACGGGCTCCTCCTGGGGGGACGCCGGCTTCCAGGGTGAATCTCCTAAGTCCCAGCGGCCGAACTCCTACGAGCTCCTCTCGGGGGAGGGTCGGCTTCCAGGGCGAAGATCTTCTCACCATTGTACCAGCTCCACCGCCTCATCCTTCCTTGCCTCGGCCCTTGGTCGCATAGGGCTTCCCAGGATCTTCCTCCAGCCACCCACAACTCCGTCCTTGCCGCCTTCCGATCGGGACATCCGCTGTCACCTCGCTCAGCGGCTCACCCTCTGGTTCCGATCGGTCCAAGGGTCCACGAATCCAACAGAAGTAGCTTGTGAATACAAATAAAAGTAAAAATACAAATTAAAAAACTTACTTTAAATGGTATATATATGAATTCCAGAAATCTGAAAAGTAAGATTGGAAAGTTAGACTGTATGGTACTAAACAAAGATATAGACGTAATAAGCATCTCAGAGACCCAGCAAGAGGATAAACAATGGGTCACTGTGATACCAGGGTAAAAATTATATTGAAATAATTGGTGGAAGGCTGGTACTATATGGAGTAACGCAGGATAAAAGTTCTACAAGAAGCAAATTGCACTCTGGAATCCTTATGGATAGAAATTTCCAGTGTGATGGGGAAGGGTACAATAGTGGGGGTATCCTATTGCCCACCTGGCTAGGAGGAGGAAACAGAGATTAAATAAGCTAATAAAAGTGGCAAAACAACATTATAATTTGGGTAAATGTCACATAAGGACATGCTAGAGAGAGAAAGTTCATAGATGCTACAAATGGCTGCTTCATGCAGTAGCTGGTAATAGACCCAATGAGGGGGTTGGGGGTGGGGGGGGAGAAACTACTTTAGATCTAATTCTTAGTGTATCACAAAACCTGGTACAAAGGCTTAAGGTGGTAGATCTGCTTTGCAACAGTGATCATAATACAATTAAATTTGACATAGTCACTGGAAGGTGGATATTAAGTAAAACTACTTTACTAGCATTTAACTTTAAAAAGGGAGCTTACAATCAAATGAGGAGATTAGAAACAAAAACTAAAAGGAATGGTTGCCAAGGTTTAAAGTTTGCATGAGGTGTGGAAACTGTTTAAAAATACCATTCTGGAAGCTCAGAGTTAATGTATTCCACGCATTAATAAAGGCTGAAAAAGGACCAAATGACTGCCAGCAAGGTTTAAAGGTGAGGTGAGAAGAGGCAAAAAAAAAAAGCCAAAGGGCTGCTTTTATAAAATGGAAAGCAAAACCAAATGAGGAAATAGGGAAGAGAATAAGTAATAAACAGGCCAAGAAAGAAGCTTGCCATTGAGGCAAATAATAATAACAATATTAATACCGTTTTCATGTACACCTGAAGCAAAGTTCCCTCTAATTTTTGAAAAGTTACATGAGCAAAATGTTCTTTTGTGCAACTTTTTATGAACTGGGTTCAGATTTGTATGCTATGAACCAGTGTAATGCTAATAATATCAGGATTTCTTGTGTACACAGGGTTCCTGACTGCGTGCACAGCTTAGAGGGAACAGTGATCTGTGACAGTGATTCTGTGACAGAATCAGTTGGATCTCTGGGGTAAAAGGATGCACAGGAAGAACAAAGAAATAGCAGAACAACTAAATTAATTCTTTGCTTTGGTCTTTACTGAGAATATTGTTAGGAATATCTTGAGTACTGCGGGCAGTTCTGGTCACATCTAAAAAACAAATATAGCAGCATTAGAAAAGGTACAGAGAAGGGCAACCAAAATGATAAAGGGATGGAATGATTTCCCTATGAGGAAAGGCTAAAGAGGTTAGGACTCTTCAGCTTGGAGAAGAGACAGTTGAGGGGAATATGATAGCGGTGTTTAAAATCATGAGTAAGTGGAATGGATAAACACGAATTGGTTGTTTATTCTTTCAAAAAGTACAAAAACTAAGGGACATTCAATGAAGTTACTAGGTGATATATTTAAGCAAATAAGAGAAAAATGTTATTTTCTCAATGCATAATTAAAGTCAGAAATTCATTGCCGGAGGATGTGGTAAAAGTTATTAGTGTAGATGGGTTTAAAAAAAGGTTTGGACAAGTTCCTGGAAGAAAAGTCCATAAACCATTATTAAGGTGGTCTTGGGGAAAACCACTGCTTATCCCTGGGATAAGCCTCATGGAATCTATTAACCTTTTGGGATCCTGCCAGGTACTTGTGACCTGGATTGGCCATGTTGGAAACAGGATACTGGGCTTGATGGACCTTTGGTCTGACCCAGAATGGTATCTTCTTATGACATATCCATACCAGAAACATTCTTGGATGGTGATGATTCTGAACAAGTAAAGCAAATCAGTGTGAAAGTGGATTAAATTGTCAGATTACGGAGTAAAAAATAACCAGGACCTGATGGTATTCACCCCAAAGTTCTGAAAAAAATCATATATAATATTGCAAACATGTCACTAGTAACATGTACTCTATCATTTTAAAAGCCACAGTACCTGAAGACTGGAGAATAATCAATGTAACACCAATTTTTAAAAAGGGCTCCAGGGATGATCTGGGAAATTATAGAGTGGTAGGCCTGTCATCAGTGCCAGGCAACATGGTAGAAGCTATTCTTAAAAACAAAGGGAGAAATATTTAGCCGCCTAATGGCTCGGCTAGTTAGCTGGATAACCATATCCAGCTAATTAGCAGGGTATATTCAGTGGCATGGTCGTGTCACTGAATATAACCGGCTAACTTTAGGACAGCCTAATGGCCTGAACAGAGTTAACCACATAAGTTAAGCAGCTAACTCTGAATTCTAGGGGTGGGCAGGAGGCATTCTGGGAAGGAGCAGAGTTATCCGGATAAGTTAACTGGCTATCTCCAATATTCTAGCCAGGTAAGCACTCAATATACCCAGATAAGCCATTTAAATGAATAACTATTATGTTATCCGTCTAAATGGTGTTTGAATATGGACCTCATCATTACTTGCCACATAGATAGACATAATTGAATGGGGGAGAAGCATCATGGTTTTAGGTAAAGGGGTTTTTGTCATACCAATCTACTAGATTTATTTGAAAGTGTAAATAAACATGTAGCTAAAGGTGAACCAGTTGATGTAGTGTATTTAGATTTTCAGAAGGCGTTTGACAAAATCCCTCATGAGAGATTCCTCAGAAAATTGAAAAGTCATGAGATAGGAAGTGATGTCTTGTTGTGGATTGGTAACTGGTTAGAAGACAGGACACAGAGTCAAGTTTCCGAGTGGAGAAAGATTAATAGTGGAGTCAGCTGGGGATCTATATAACAATTTAGTTAGTGATCTGGTCAGCCTATCTCAAAAAAGACATAGCAGAACTATAAAAAGCACAGAGAAGGATAACAAAAATGATAAAGGGGTGGAATGGCTCCCTTGTGAAGAAAGGCTGAAGAGGTTAGGGCTCTGCATCTTGGAGAAATGATAACTGAGAGGGGATACGATAGAGGGGGGGTGGGACAGGAAAAGACATTTTCACTCAGCGCGCAGTCAGAAGACCTGCTCAAGGTGGCTCGCATAGCAGGGATTAAAAGAGGATTGGATGAGCTCCTGGAAGAAAAGTCCCAGAAACAGTTACTAGCCAGGTGGACTCAGGGAAAGCCTCGGGAGGGAGCAACAAGAAACAGAGCTACGTTTTGAGATCTGCGGGCTACTTGTGGCCCTGCCTGGCCACTGCTGAAAGCAGGATGCTGGGCCCGATGGACCCAGCACAGGGCACTTCTTACGTTCTTATTCCCCAAAAGTAATTTGCCTGTACGGTTCTCTAATAGCACACCTTTCGATTTCCTGAAACATTTGGAAGGTAAAAACCCATCTTGCACACATTAACTTGCACAAAAAGCAGTGTGGAACATTTGCTCAGTTCTAAAAGGTAGCACCTTTTTGGGCCAAAAACCCCCCAGGCCTTTATTCAGAATGGCAGAAAATGACATCCCTGGGCAAAAGCTGCATTGTTACCCTAGGGTGGTAATGGAATGCGATAAATCAATATAATAATTAAGATGCATTACACCAGAGGAAAACACCCAGTGTGTTTATGGAATAGCCATGTTACCCTATGGCCCTGCTCCACAAACAAATGGTGAGATCTGTATACAAAAAAAAAAAAGACATGGAATTTATCTTCTTTAGAAATGATTCAGGCCCTTGCGGTCGACACTCTGAAAGCCTGGGAAAGATCTCTCCAAGTGGTGTTGTCATCCCTGTATTATTATCCGCTTGCAAAAGCCGTCTGACAGTCAGTCACTGGATTCTCATGTAGAAACTGAGTTTTATTTTATTTTATTTTGGAAACAATTGCTCAAAGGGTTTTGATTTTATCCCCCTCCCCTCTGTCATCAATCATATTCATCGTTCTCCGATGCCCGCCTGCTGCCCTCCCCCCCGGTAAGGAGCCTGTCAGGGTGAAAGGTATTGCTAGGCTGGCACTTGGGCTGCTACTGCCATCTGTGGGCAAGAGGAAAAAAAACAAGTATCAGGGCCTATTGCAGGCAGAACCTTTCCACTGAGCTGCGCAGTAATTGTCCCAGATTCTGAACTCACTTTTGATTTTTGTTGTGTAAAAAAAAAAAAAAAGTCATAACCTTCACTTGAACCACAAAAAGTTAAAATCCAGATGACACAGAGGCTAAGTCCTACTGCCCGGCTCCTGGAACCTGCGGCTCCGCTATATGAGAACCATGAATGGGGTTTAGCAATGTGTGGTCAGACCAAGAGGAGAGGGAGAGCTCCGTCACCAGGAAAACATGCTTTGGGTGCACGATAACCAAATATGCTTGGTGTAGTCACTCTTATTACTTATTCAGTTTAATATATTATACCGCCTGTAAAATAATTTCTTCAAGCAGCGTTCCAGTAAAAGCCATACATAAAACCAAACAGAAATGCATTCATACAAGGAACAAACTGTGTTAGCTAACAAAACAGAAAACAAAAGAAAAGACGTAAGCCCGGTGATTGCTACTGGCCATTCTGCATCAAAATTATGGAGCCTGCAAATCATAAAACACCAATACTCTGAAAACTTCAACGTCAGTACCAGAGATAATGGCAGTGAAGTGAGCAACGAGTAATGAAGGAGGTCAAGTGTATAAGGTACTAGTGCTAGAATCTGCATTTGCTGTAATGTCGACTTTGAAAATGTACGAATATGAAGAGTCCATAAATCTGCAGTCTTGTTGACCAAGAATATGTACGAATATGAACTAAAACACATAATCTACTGTGATGTTGACTCAGATTATGAATGCTGGCGTAGAATGTAATTGTTGACTAGGACTATGAACTCTGATTGTGTAAACCATTGTGATCTTAGTCTGGAACGATGGTATATAAAATACATAAAATAAATAAAATGTAATTCAGAATGGATGTCCTGAGGGCTGGGGCTCGCTGACTGAATGATGATTCTTTGGTGTCCCCTCTGCTCTGTCTACCGAAGAGGGTTGGAAGATGCAGGAGACTCCGCGGTGTGAGATGGAGCCCATGGAATCAGGAGCTTAAAGCGATGCAAAAGGGAAACCAGAAGGAAGAATGTGACAATTCAGACACCAGAGCCTAAACCTAATCCGACAGATGGCAGGAAGCCAGGGTGATGCTTGGAGGCAGCCGTATATCCCTTTCACCACAGAGCCCCCTAGGCAGCTGGCTACACTGCCCGGTGAGAAATCTGGGCCCGAGCCCACCCAACCCTATCCACCAAGGTTGTCGCCTTCGGTGTGACCTACGTGTGAGAAAAGCTTGGTATCAGCATCTTCACACCATAGCACAGATACAACAGAGCCCACCAACCTGCGACAGCCCTGCTGGGGCCGGGAGAATCCTTCCCGCCTGACCCCGGCCCAGCGAGCTAGACAAATCTGAGCCAGCTCTAATCAAAAACTGCAACTTGACCAGCCTAAAAATCTTCCTTTTTTTTTTATACACGGAATCCAAGCGGGATGAGCCGAGCAAATTCCAGCTGGGTGTAAAGATGTGAGTTCTGCTTTCAACCGCATTACAAACTGACTAAAAAAAATCTGAGCAAAAAATTCCAAGCCTGAGACGCATTTCAAACTGGAATGCAACGGCCTGCTCCTCCTCCACCTGAATATGAAACATAATCTAACGTGATACGCCTGGGGGGCGGGGGATTCTGTGTTGCGCGGTTGGACAGATGTTGTGCAGAATTCCCCTCCTGTGCAGAATGTTGCATTTGCCCATCAGAAGGAAGCGCAGGGACCAGAAGGCAGCAGCAGCAATGGCAGTGCATGGGCCAGAAGAGAGGAAGCGATAGCGCCAGTATCAGCTGGAAATGAGAAAGGAGCAGCAGCGGCCTGGCCTACACAGACTGGGAGGGCTTGCATTGGGCCATGCAGGCTGGAAGAGACGAGCCTGCCCGGCCCAAACGAAGGAGGCAGCGGGGAGGGTCCAGTGGAGCCTGAACAAGAAAGGAAGACCTCCAGCTTGGAAGAAGGTAGGAGAGAGCTAGGGGTTTTGCTAAAGGGGGGGCTGACAGGGAGAAAGCTAGGAGGGTCTTACTGGAGTGAAGGGAGAAAACAAGAGGAGGAACTCTATCTCTGTTCTGCCCCCCTCCAGGAGTAAAGCCTGGGGGTGGGGGGAGGTTATGCTAACGGGGGTCAGACAAAGAAACCGAGGTTCTTGCTGGCGTGAGGAGAGAGAACTGGAGGGGACACAGAGAGAGTTGGGAAGGGGTTCAAGCCTTGTGGGGGCTTCCTGGGGGGATTGGAGGAAGAAAGAGAGAATGAGGAAGAGGAGGTTTGAGCCTGGTGGGGCACAGGAAGAAATTTGATGGAGGGAAAACGATTTGAGAGGGGTCAGCCCTGGGGGGGGAGGGGGAGGTAGCAAGTGAACCCGGGGACTGAATTGAGGGGGGAGGAGAGATCAAGCATGGGGAAAGAGTTCAAGTTATAAGGGGAAGGCAGCTGGAGAGGGGAGAGCAATCTGGAGGAAAAATCAGCACAAATATATTATAACTTCTGGATCTTTGAGGAATGATTTGTTTTCATATTGCACAATAAATTAACTATTACTCAAAGTCAGTGATTCTATTGTTTTAACAAAATTCTGCTGAATATTAAAATATTGTGCACAGAATTTGTAAAATGTGTGAAGAGTTTTTCATATTTTTCTGCGCAGAATTGGCCCAGGAGTAATGAGGAGCAGGAGCCCGGTACAGTTCCAAAATGAATGCTTCCCTATCGTACAGGAAGCCCTCTCCAGGATGCATGGGCCGGCCGTCCATTTCTGCCAGTTAGACCTCACCACTTTACCTGAGGGTGGTGGGGAGGAAAAATGGATAGGTTTGCTGTTGACGTGCATTATTTCATTAATCTGAAGCGCTCGATGCTATAAATTTGAAAGACAAAGTAGGTGCTAAACCAAACTGGAAGGCATCTTTGATAACAGAAGCACCCTTTGACCTTGGAGAGGGGCGCGTGCTCAGTGCAGGTCCTGCTCTCCTGGGAACAGCTGACATCAGCTGTGTTGAGAGGGCGCGCGTCTACGACGTTTGCCGGTCGTTATTTTTCAACACAGTTGTAGCTGGTCAAACAGAGACAGGGAGATAAAAACCACTCATCGCCTAAGGGTCACATGGGAAAAAACTCAGCAGCAGGGCTGGGATTTGAACTCCCATCTTTCCACCCAACTCTGCCTGATCAGTGCATTGCTCTTAGCTAGAAGAGTGTATCTCCTCCCTCTGCTGAATAATGGAATTATAAATCAAACACCCACAAGAAATTAATTCATGAATAACCATAATTGCCAGTAATAAACAAGGCAAACAGAGATTTGTCATTCTCTGCAGTGTTATCTGCCTTCGCTGAGAGACGTGCAATGGGCAATTCAATATGCAATGATGCGTACATTCCTGTAATTCTCTTTCTCCCAACGCACACATCTCCGCTCCCCCACCCCAAACTCCTCTGTACATTGGAGGCTCTACCATGCAGCTTCTGGAAGACGAGGAAGGGATTATCAGCTAAAGGAAAACTCTCCTCGCTAACACGAGCAAAATTAGCAAATGTTTCTCTTAGTGCTAAAGAACATTCCAGTTTAGAAAATTAATGTAGGGTTCCTGCTGAAATCTCTTCAGGCATTCAGGGAGGAGGATCAGTTTGCCTTTGAATCCATGCTTGTGAGGCCTCTGGCTTCGCTCCTTCCCCTCTGGCTCTCCTCAGAGAAGCATCACGCGCAGCGATCGCCTCCCTTTCTTTGTCCTGCATTCTCTGTCCCTGCCACGTTGCCTCTGGTAGCACTGTCCTACGGGTGACCAGAGAACTCCCGAGTCGCAGCAAAGAGCTAGTGCTCCCTGCCTTTCATAGAAAAAAAACTGAGAGCGCAAAAGTCCACGGAGATGCGACGGGGCTAAAGCCAGGCCTGGATTGGTCTGTCTCTGATGACCCGGCGCTATCCGTCTCTTCCTCCTCCCCTCCCCCATCCACACCCCGTCTTTCAGCCCAGTGGCTATGATGGTCCTCCTGGACAAGTATGGCAGGAGTTCAACGGGGCCCTTACAGAAAGCGACGAGGAGGAACAGCTGCCATATCGGTACAGCGCTGCGGCTGATGAGGTTAAAACAAGCCACTCCACTTGTTAAATCTGCCCCTGGCTATCCGGCCACGCAAGCTTTGCAATGGCCCCTGTGACTGAGAGCAGGGTAATGCTCTTCCACAGCTCCTAAGTGAGCGAGAGAGGCAGCACTGTACCCGAAATGCGGGATTCGGCTCTGCGTTCTCATTTGCACCTCGCTAAGGGGGTATGGTTAAGGGTTATCTTTTTTTTTTAACTTTTTGTTTTCATCTTAGCTCTTAAACTTAATCACAATACAATACCAGAAGCCTAGGAGAAAAGTAACACTGCATACAAGGTGCACCTTATAAAGAACAGGGTCTTACGTGTGATTATAGAAACACTGTCTCCCTTCTAATATCAAATGACAATCCATCCCTAGATCTGAGAGACCTAGCACAGCCGCCAGAGGGCATTCAGGGCAACCCTCACAGAATCTCTTTGCCCATCCATCAATGCTGAGTGGTCCAATAAGGCCAGAAAGGCGCCCACCCTTTCTCCTACGGAGAGGATTGTCTACGAAGCGTATACTAAGATTTTAGAGTAGAGCTATTTTAGAGTAGAGCTATTTCACGCCCCTGATGGTACCATCAGCTTCCAGAAGCTTCCAGAGCAAAGCAATCGTGAATCATCCTACATGAATCAGATGGTCAGCAAGCTGATGCTTCTCTTAATTAACTTATGATTACAGCATCTGCCCAACAATCATAGAGAGGGTTCTAATCTAACCTCCCCTCCTAAAATACCCCTCATTGCCTGCCCCACCAGTTTCCAAAAGTCTGCCTCTAAAGGGCATGTCCACCACACGTGTAGGTACGTACCAACTTGCCCACATGATCCCCCTCAGCATAAGTTTGAAGCCCCCACCGAAAATCTAGAGTAGTAAAGAATCAATTTTTTTGTGTCAGAGGGACTGCACACTCTGCGGCATCCCAGCAGAAGCCCGGCCAGAACAAATGTAAGATACTCGGCAACTCCCACCATGGAGGACCACAAAGCTTATTCCAGGGCACTGGAAACAGGAAAAAGTCCAGACCAGAAATCAAGCAAATTTCCCAGTGGCAACTAACAGACAAATATATAAGTATCTGAAATAGATGTATTCTTTCTCCCTCTCAGATTGATCCAGCTGTGGCAAATCGAGAGCAATAACCTTTTGTATTTCCCAGCAGGCATGACTCCGGAAATCACAGACTACTGGCAATTTTTACAAGACATTATTTATTATTGTCTAATACTCTAAGAGTCTTGTTATTACCTATGATTACCTGGGCAAGTGTACAATCCACAACTACCAAAGAATAATATAAAATAATAATTTGAGGGTCCTGGCAGCGTCCCCAACACACACTACAATTATACACAGCAGAAATGTATATGCACTATGCAGTCACCCTATTTCTTGCAAAATGCATCACTTAACTTCCTTAGTGAACCCCTCATCTTTCGTATTCAGCTGGGCAAAGCTGCAGAAATTTCCAGCTTGTAATGTGGTTTGCTGTGCATATTAGTTTAGAACTAGGGAGTCTAAAGATCTAAGGACAGGCACTGTCTTGAGCTATTTAGGTCAAGGATAACCAGCCTTCGTGGTCCAGCCCACAGGAGCTTTGCTAACTCTTTCAGCTGCAGTTCTGCACTCCAGTCACTAGAGGCAACCTTATTTGCTCATGGTGAACAGCACAGCCCAGTTTTTCCCCCCTCTTTTGTTTCTCATCAGAATTGTATCCCCTGGGACTGATTTATGAAAGATTTCTCACTACAGCAACATTCATTAGCATTAAATTCACTAGACCAGCGATGGGCCAATGACAGCCCTGTGCACTGCCATCTAGCACACCGGTATCAGGATTATTGATTCCAACTCCTGCTCCTCAGTCCAGAAAGTGTTAGTTTGCTACCTGACCCAGGTCACCTTGAGACGTTGATCCAGTGCTGGTTTACCTCCATTGCATTTGTAATTCTGACTTTCTTAGAGAAATTGGAACTACAAGCCTATTATCTATGAAGGGGTAAGAACAGAACTGGATTGGCCTCTCAGAGTTGACTTGGATCAGGAGGCAACCTTACTTGGGGCTGGGCATCTTTTGGAGGTAACAATCACAGCCCCGCCCTCCAACCCCAAAGAGGGGGGGATCCCAACTATTTATTGCACAACAGTAACACCTACTGGCCAGGCTGAGGATGCACATACACTGGTTTCCGGAGGTGGGCTTGCTCTGTGCTTATGAGGCAGAAGAGTAGACATGGAGAAAAATGAAAAGTAGGGAAAAACCCTAGGTAGTCGTGAATGATGGCCCACGGCACTGTAGCTCCAGTTGGGGCAGGTCACGATTGGGCTGGAATCCCAAGAAAACAGCGGAGGCTGTCAGGCAGGCAAAAAAAAGGCAAAACTCACTAGATGAATAATAACCATAGAAAAACTACAAAGGGCTACTGACACAGACACAAAGCCCTGAGGGCATCTCGATCCTTTAATGCAGAGCATGCACCCTGCCAATATCTGCTCACTGGCTCCATCCCAAGCAAAACCATCCCATTAATAATGAAATACACTGTAAATTCAATAGATGCTGGCTTGATATATATCAAAAGTTCAACAAATCAAAAGCATTTGAAAAATTGCTAAAGATGATAACAAAATCGCTGGAAAAGCTAAGTGCTCTCGTGCTTTCTTTTAATCAAATTCAGATGTGCCAGTTTCAAGGGAGAAAGAGAAATCTAGGTCTGTATTGATTAGATAAAGTAAAGCAATATTTGTGCAAATGGATATTGATTGATTGCTAGGATAAACTAACTTTCCAGGAGGGCACCTGTCAATGATGGATAGAAGAAAAGTGGCTAAGATACAGGCAGGTGTGTGTGTGTTTGCCCCTGTGCTGAACCTTACACCATAAGCTCTTCGAGGCAGGAATAAGGTAACCCTCAGACGACAGTGAGGTCACCATGCAAATAATGCAGATTTGTAATCGTTTCACTGTGTGCTAAAGAAGAATTTCAGTTCTCAGAGCTCCAGCTGTTTGGTTTTCCAGCGGAGGGAAAGGCATCGGGCGCGTCCTGAGCTGGGACTCTAAATCCCTGCTGTAACGTGGGGATCGAGGACCTTGCGGACCTTTTTTTTTTTTTTCTTCTTTTTGCTGCTGCAGCACAAAACAGATTATTTCCAATGGAAGTGAGGCTCCCTGGCGTGCTCACAGCCGGCTCGATTCTAAAACTCACTGTCCAGCCAGGTGGGCTGCACGGTAAGAGATCCCACCCCCCTCCTTTGTTGCCAATGCACCCTGCTTTCATGAGATCTTTATTTCCTTCATGCCTCTTTCCTGGGGCATGTGCGCCTCCTCCGATTTGCTAGATTCCTGCCTTGCCAACAAATGAAAAACATTCCTTAATCTCTCATGAACCTTTTATCTCACATTCTCTATTATGTCCAGAAAGAAATATTGCTCACTTGCTTGTGAAGCTGGAACTCCCACCTGGAATACCCTGCTAAGATCAATGGCGCTTATGAAAGCCGTCAGCACCTGCTGATGAGTGATATTATTCTCAGTTTGTTATTTTTTTTTTGTTGGTTTGTTTTTCTGATAGATATCCAGGCAAAGGATCACAGGCTGCCAATACTCTGAAGACTTCACTAGTGCTACGCATCTAGGTCTGCTCCTACCTTTCATGTCTACATTAAATCAATAGGCAGAAAGGTCAGCAAACAGGGTGCAAGGGCTACCTTTTCACTGGACAGACCTAATCAATTTGTGTTGCACATATCTGTCGTAGGAGGCACTTAGATGTAAAGTTAAAGAAAAAGCTCCTGAGTGCATACATCATCTCAGCGATAGGACAAGGAGTAGCCTAGTGGTTAACAGGCAGATCAGCATTCAAATCCCCATTCTCCCGTTCATGCACCTTATCAATCCTCCATTGCTTCAGGTAAAAACTTACGGCCCTATTTACTAAGCATTTTTCCCCATAGATACCAAATGTAACCTGAATGTAACTTCTTTGAGCTCAGTTCACCCATATCCAGCATAGCTCTCTACTTCAACGGCAGGGGAGCAAGACTGATACTTCACTTTCAATGCATAGCCAGCATAGCTCTCTGCTTCAACGGCAGGGGAGGAAATTTGACACTTCAGGCATATCCAGCATAGCTCTCTGCTTCAATGGCAGGGGGGAAATGAAGAAAGGTGGATCTATATTCAGGCAACAACCAACAAGGACTGAATTACATAGTCTGGATAAACAGATAAGCATGGGTGTAGCTTGCTTATTTCGATGGTTAATACCCCTAACTAATTAAGCTATTTCACTTAGATGCAGTTCCTATAATGCTCTCTACATTAATGGCGGGGGTGGAAGGGAAATAGAATAAAAAAGGTTACTAAGAGCCAAGAGATACAGATAAGTATGTGAGAGAGAAAAAAAAAGTGCGAAGCTTGCTGGGCAGACTGGAAGGGCTGTTTGGTCTTCTTCTACCGTCATTTCTATGTTTCTATGTAGGTTTCCTTTGGGCTTCTATTGGGCTATGGTGCCACAAGCCTTCCTTGGGAACTACCTAGGGATGCATCCCCTTATTTTTAATATCTCCTTCCCAACTCAGTCCAGACATGCCAGTGGCTTCAAAGTGTGCTTTCCTCCAGCACCTGGCTAACCTGTACCCTAAGTGTGGCCACTAGGTGTCACTGTTAAGCGATGGTTGAAGTTCCCTTCTCCCCAACCCATAGAAACTGCAAATGTTGCCTCTGGCATCTCCCGTCTTGGTTGGCACAGAGCACATCCCCTTATTTTTAATATCTCCTTCCCAACTCAGTCCAGTCATTCCAGTGACTTCAAAGTGTGCTTTCCTCCAGCACCTGGCTAACCTGTACACTAAGTCACTGTTACTTAGTGTACAGGTTAGCTGTTAGCTGTTGTTATGGAGTTATATTTTCCACCTCTAGCGCATTCTTCTCCTCTACCCATTACCCCTGTTTTATTGTAACTTTCCTACAACTTGTTTATGCTTATTTATGTTAAGGTTAAAGTTAAAGTTTCTTATCACACTGTTCATTGTAAACCGATTTGATATGATATTTTTCATGAAGGTCGGTATAAAAAAAGTTTAAATAAATAAATAAATAAATAAATAAAGTGTAGCCCCCTAGGTGTCACTGTTAAGCGATGGTTGAGGTTCCCTTCTCCCCAACCTGCAGGAACTGCAAATGTTGCCTCTGGCATCCCCAGTCATGGTTGGCCTAGAGCCAGTCCTAAAAGGGCCTTCTGATGTAACAGTGCTCCAGGCAGCCAGGGGGTCCCTCTCCAAAATCATGGTCGGCCCCAGCGAGACCCAGCAATGAGGTGGTCAGTCCACTCAAAGCAGGTTCACTGGATAATATCTCTGCTGGTCTGCTGCTTGACTGATCTGGTCTGCTGCTGGTGGCAGCGTGGTGCCCCAGGTGGGCGCCTGTATTGTCCACCCCTTGGGCTGGCGCTGGGTCCTGGTCTGGGAATTAGACCCAAATCCTCGTGTGACAGTGTGCAGCACTTGGACCTTTATTTCTAGGTATATAAACAGACTAACACAGCAATGTTTTTTCCAACTGACGTCACTAGGTTAAAAGGGATTACTGGGTTTCTTCCACTGCTGTGGGTGCTGTGGCTGTAGGTTGTTCGGGGGGGGGGGGGCTCTGATGGATTTTATCGTGATTGATGCCTATAACGAGAAGCATGTAATCAAATTGTATTTAAATAAATAATAAAGACATGTAAGAGTATGTTTGAAAAAGGCTTATAAACAAGCCACCGTGATTGCCAGCAGGTAACGTGGATAAATCAAGAAAGATAGCTCAATAAGGTTCCTGTTTCATTATTCAGGTTACTTAGCGTTGCATTTCTTTCTGAGTACACAAAAAGGAACAAGAATAAAATTAGTGAATACAAATATTTCTGTGCTGTCAGAACAAAGGCCACCTTCTGAAATTACTTTATTATTCAGAGTTTGCACAACATTATATTTACTATTTGCTTTGTTTCAAAAATAATGTTTTACTGTTAGTCGTGTCCCGCAATTAAAGTGTGTCTTTTTTTTGCTAATGGAATAATAAAATCATTTCATGACTTCACATTTTTATTCATTCCTGAGCAATTCATATATTTTTATACTCCGAGGATGTTTTTTTCATGAGAACCTTGGTTATATCTGTCGGATCCTGATTATATTGAATAATCATGAAGTCCATAAAATGCAAATTAGGCATAATTAAACATGTAATATCACATCCATAAAGGCATGATTTGTTCTTGAATTTAAGACTTATGAGGTTACTTCTAGGTAGGACAAGGTGAATTTGGTCTGTCAGTTTGTAATGCTTATTCCTCAGTTTTGGTTTTGCCTAAATTTTTTTTCCTTTTGTTTGCAAACCAGAAGTTATCTAAGCCTGTTTCCTCTGTTCCATTGGTTAAGTCTGTGATAGGGGCTCACATAGGGAAGCTAGGACAAGATTGTCACAGATGCTCCCTGAATTATATCCTGAGAAGGGAGAACGAGTCAGACTTTCAAGGCCTAGAATGTCAGGAGGCCTTTTCACACCTTCCAGTAAAAAATGCACATAGTCGTTGTTGAAAAATAAATCTGTTTATTGGTTACATTGGTGAAGGGGAGTAAATTCAATAGTGCTCATGCTGAAGAATAGCAACATAAAAGGCAACGCACAAGTAAAAAAAAAAAGTTCAGAAATCACAGTCACTGGTAATCTGCAGGGTCATAGCCAGGCAATTTGGCACCTACGCTAGGTAAACAATTGCATCTGTACAGCACTCAACTCAACATGACACCAGATGAAATGTTTTCTCCCACTCCTCCCCTAATAAGCACCTTCTTTTGCCACTCCTTCCTTTTCCATCAGGCACTCCTCCTCTCCAGCACCCTTCCCCATCAAGTACACTCTTTCTCTCATCAAGGACCCCTCCCCCATTAGGCAACCCCTTCCTCTCCATTTCTGCCCAGTCAGGTACTTCCTTTCTGCCCACTCTTCCGGCTCCATCAGTAGGGTCGTGTTCAGTTTTCATTTTCCCTGTACAGTGTTTATTATAGCGAACAAAACATGGGAGAAAATCAGCGTAAAAATTAATTTTGTCCAGTGATTTCCTCTCCTTTTGAGACGTTCAGTACACGCTGAACCTGTTTTGTGCTCGAGTTTTTGTTTGCTCTCAGCTGCCCTTTAAGGGACGTCAGATTTGCTTTCATTGCCTGTTCCCACCACCGCTAACCTAAGAGAGACCCGCGAGGCGTGGAAGTAGACAAGTCACGCGGATCTGGCTGGGCGCCACCATTTCTCCGCGGACGAAACGCACAATACAACCGCGCTGCACAAGGTGGGCGTGGCTGGGCGGTCGCTGACGTTATCTCCCGGCGACGCATCCCCCCCTCCCTCCCCTGTTGTGGCCGTGGTTGCGTGTATCTTCCGCGCCTAGGATGTGGCGGACGGTGGCTGAACGCGGCGGGGTTTTTGGCTCCGGAGTGGTAGCGGCGTGCGCCGGGCGGTGGGCTTCCTACTCTGGCGGTCCGTGCCGGGCGCTGGTGTACGAGAAGCATGGGGAGCCGGAGCAGGTTCTGCAGTAAGAGAGGGCCCCCGTTGGGGGTGGGGACGTTCAGGCTGTATTGTTATACGTAACTACCTGTTTTTTGTTTTTACTGATATATCAATTCTTGGAATAGTAGGTGTGCATCTTTGACTTTCCTATTTGTGTTTTTAATATAAAAATACTTTTCTTGGCAATATTGACAGTACAGCGTTGAATATTTAATTGGCCATTTTATATACCGTCGTTCCAAATAAAGATCAATAAGTTTTACAACATGGCGTACATGTAAAATACATCGACAAGTACATTGGCTTAATGAGTTAAACAAATAAAGATGTAACAGGTCAAACAAATATGTAGCAGACTTACTATAGTATTATTTCTCCTTAATTATTCCCTCTCCCCCCCCCCCTTCTCTGTCCCCAGATTGACCATGCGCCCTATTTAAGGGGAAAAAAATCCTTCCCTAAATTGTTGCCATATTGGTACTTTGTGATCCCTGCTTTGGTGTTTTATGAAGATCAGAAAAACCATGCCTTCATTTACCAAAGTTTATAATATGGCAGGAATGTCTAAAACTTTTTACATAACTGCAGGAATGAAATGTCAGGACAAAAATGAAGTCTCAGTGATTAGTTTTATTTTTCCTAGACCACCTGCTTTATTAAAAGAGCAAGAACAGTGGTTTGCCAGTGATATAAAGCATTACCATCTTGAACTAAACTTATCAATGTTCTCTTTGGCCTTTGTACTGAAATAAGCACAGCTGTATATTCATGTTGGCTCTAAACTGGAGTGCTGTTTGAATTTTACTCCACCATTTTAATGTATGCTTGTAAGAATGAATTAATTATATATGTCACTTTCCCATATATGTGATCGACTGGATTAGAAATTGGTTGAATTGAAGGTGACAAAGGGTAATGGGGTTCAAGGTTAGTAGTGATGTGCTGCAGGGATCAGTCATTTTCAACATTTTTTGTAAGCAATATTGCAGAAAGGCTACTAGGAAAGGATTTGCATTCACAAATAAGCAGGGGAGTAGCTTGCTTGTTACAGTGGTTACTACCCTGAATCAATTAAGCCTGATACTTCACTTGGAATACATATCCAGAGCAGTTCACTGCTTCAGTGGCAGGGGGGATTGAAGAAAAAAAGGATTTATATTCAGACAACAACCAACTGAATGGCACAGGCTGGGTAAACAAATAGGAATGGGAGTAGCTTGCTTATTGCGGCGGTTACTACCCCTAACCAATTAAGCTGGATACTTTACTTTGATGCAGCTCCATCACTGCTCTCTACATCAATGGCAGGGGTGGAAGGAAATTAGAACCAAAAAGTTTCCAACAAGGGCCAAGAGTAACAGATAAGTATGAGAAAAATAAGAGTGAAAGCTTATTGGGCAGACTGGATGGGCCATTTGGTCTTCTTCTGCCGTCATTTCTATGTTTCTTGCTGATACTAAAATCTGCAAAAGGATAGACACCCAAGAAAGAGTTAAAAACATGAGGCGGGATATAGTGAAGTTTGAGGAATTGGCTAGAGTCTGACAGTTAAGATTTAATACTAAAAAAAAAATATAAACAAAAATGCAAAGTTATGCATTTGGGCTGCAAAAACCCAAGGGTGTGGTACAATATAAAGAGTGAAATACTAAGCATGAAACAAGAGCTGGGTGTAATTGTATCTGATGACCTAAAGGTGGTCAAACAGGATAAGGCAAAAGTAAGAAAGATACTTATTTCCATAGGAGTAAGGAATATTTCTTTACTCTGAAGTCTACTCCCTTTCACCCTCATCCCATGATCACTGGTTCCAGAACTTCCTTCCAGTTGAAAGAGACTCACCTCCTGTGCATTGATATCTTGGAAGTATTTAAGTCTGTATCATATCTCCCCTATCTTGCTTTTCCACTAGAATATACATGTTTAGATCTTTACCTCTGATCCATACATATTACAACAAAGACCATTGACCATTTTAGTAGCCACCCTCCAGACTGACTCCATCCTGTTTATATCCTTTTGAAGGTGTGGTCTCACCAAGGAATTATACAGGAGCTATATTACCTCCTTTATATTGCTGATCATTTCTTTACAGAGGATGGTGGATGCATGGAACTGCTTCCTAATGGAGGTGGTGGAGACAAGAACAGTATCTGAATTCAAGAAAGCATGGGATTTGCACAGGGTTTCTTTGAAGGAGTGGTAGAGATTGTAGAGGTGTGGATGGGCAGGTGGTCCTTCTCCACCACTAAGTTTCATTTAGTAAAGGCAGGTGGAGCCTCAGTGGATTGCAATTAAATTCAGAATTAAGGGTATTTTATTCTGACAATAAGCAAAACAACATTTTATTAAAGAGCAATATACTCAAAATTTCAGTGTAGTTTGTATTGTGTGTAAATTGTTATAAACATCCCTTATTTAGGGCTCAATATCAATATTGGAAAAATACTTGTCTGGCCCCCAGATGATTGGTTTTAGACTTCGAGAGGACTGCAAGTCAGTTTATCTTGATGACGCAGACATTTGGTGCTAGCATTGCCAGAAGCAGCCAATGGCGTCCGAAAGCCTTGTCCATTGTAGGGAATAAATATCTTGTGTCACTGCTGGCGCAGAATGGCTATTCTTGGTAGCAGTAAAGAACCTTCTTAGAAAATGAAATGGCTGACAGTCTGCTGGTGTCTAAGCCTTATCGTTAATCTCTGGATGTATGAGGGGCTTTCTTTAGCTTTAGGCATGTAGTTTCCCTTGAAATTGTTGGCTGTCTTTGCTGACATTGTAAATCATTTAGATTGCCATGCACAGGGCTCAAGGAGGCCTGACTGCGTAATGACTTCTGCCTGTTTGCCATGGTAACAATGGCCCTCAAACCGCCTTCGCTGCTCGGAAGGGAGACCCATAGCTGGGCAAAGTTTACCTTATTTTCACACTGATAAATGTAGGATGTGCTATATTTTGTAGTGTAAAATCCATCATCCAGCTAGCATTAGTTACTTGAGGGGGAACAATTATAGCTTGATGCCAGATCATTGTTTCACTTCTGCTCATGAAATTGACAGGTGCGAAGAGGTTTAGTGAGGGTTTTCCAATAAATACTGCGCACACTTAAAGCCTGGGGAGAGCCAAGATCAAGTGCTTTGGAAACATAGGTCGTTTACTTCTGAGACCTTTTTCATTTTCATGCTTTTAATAGATTTCCCAAACACAGCCTAAATGGTATAGTTATCGCGCCATCCTCATGCTCTGCTAATGATATTTTGATGGACTGCTATGCCCTTGTGCTCAGGTGATCCTGGTCGAAGGCTTAGCATATACAATGCTGGGAGGGGGAGAGTGACTGCGAGAAAAGATCCTGGAAGGGGGGGGGGGGGATTAATGTGCACCTGGTGGGAGAGAGACTAGCAAGGGAAGGGTGGAGACAGTAAAGAAAAGTGAAAAGAAAAGCACAAAATAGCAATATACTGAGCAAAATAATTTACAACAATCAATAAAGGAAAATATATTTGAAAGAAATAAACCCCCTGGCTCCTACACATATTTGATTGGCATCCAGGGTCTATATAGCATCGTCTCCAAATGTTTTGGTTGGTAGGACATTAACCACCTCCATATTGTACACGCTCTAAGTCTCAGCGACAAGGTCAAGAAGACCATCCTCCGCCCATGAATCTGACCTTACATTTGATTTTAGTAAAAAAAAAAAAAAAGATTGAGACTTGATCAAACGCATTAACAAATATATGCACAGACTCTGTGGTGGGCATCACTTGCAACTCTTGTGGTTGCCATGCATGCTAAGAAAAAATGATCAAATTGGCTACTTCAGCCATTTTTACCTTATCTACTGTGCATCTCTTCTCTGTGTTGGAAACATACATCTGCTCCAGAGTGTTTTTAAGGATTGTTGCATTCTTTGTTGGCCAGGCAAAGCCCTGTGAAAACATGTACCTGCTGTAAAGCTGGGTGGCACACTTCTTTCTGTCGCAAGTGACATGGGTTTGGTGGGACTCATTCTAGTCCCTGGTGAATATTTTATTCATATTTATTTAAACCACATTGCATGTTGCCTCTGTTCTAAGTAGTTGATTTGGTGAAGCACAGGAGTGAACTGGCAGGAGAGCTGAGGCACGTTGACAGAACTAGAAAAGTGGTGGTTCTGGAGAAGGTGATGACAGCTGTGCCCGGCAGTAGAGGATCAGGAGGCTTGCTGGGTACATTTTTAAGGTTTCCTGTTAGCTGCTTGTATTGGAGTCGGCAGTGGAATGGGAAGGGGGGTGGATGGAGAGATGGAATAGTTATTTGGGGCCCAAATAGGCTTGGGGTGAATCCTGATGGGGTGGTAGGGTGGGAGCACTTGGCCAAGATTGGTGCGGTAGTACCAAGGACTAGAGTAGATCCTTGCACAGAACCTTCATATTTTGGGGAGTTCTTTTGTTTTTTTTTATTGGGAAAACAATCCAGATGCCTTACCAGCGAGTCCAAAATAGTTTTCTTAGGCTATGGTAGGTGATTAATCTAGTGCACTTTTCTTTCTTTATTTTTAGATTGAAAAACCTGGAGCCAGCGGACTTGGGCACCTCTGGCGTACGTGTTAAGATGTTAGCAGCCCCCATCAATCCAGCTGACATTAATATGGTGCAAGGTAACCTTGACTTCTCTGCTGTATGCTAATGTGCTTTTTTGTTTCAGCTTATAAAATAACAACCTCATTTTAATTCTTGTAAAGGAGAGCTGATACAGAATTTCTCTTGATTAGTAGCTGCTTGCCACCTAAATGAGCAATTATGCAAAGCATCTGTCAAGCCTTTTAATGATATCCCTGATGGGAATTGTTTTTGTGAGTGGTTGGGGGGGGTTTTGTTTTTTTTTGGTCTAACAATTTCAAACCTAGGGGCAAAAAAAAGAAAAGAAATCCTTTTATACAGTCTAAAGGTGTAGAGAGTGATGGATTTTGGGTGTCTTGTAGGTACATATGCCATCCTGCCTGACCTGCCGGCAGTGGGAGGTAACGAAGGAGTTGGGGACGTGCTGGAGGTTGGCAGTAATGTGGCCTCCCTCAGACCTGGCGACCGAGTGATACTAGCCGATGCGGGGCTGGGTAAGTAGACAGACTCTCCAAAATGATGTTTTAGGTCAATACGTTTTCAAATGAGGTCTCTGCCCCAAAGAGCTTACAGTCTAAATGGATAAAGTCAGCAAGCCAGTCCGTCCGTCTCCCCCCCCCCCCCCTTCTTATAAGTAGGCCATTATGTAATAGTAATCAGCTGTTCCGATTTGTCCCACTGGTCAGCTAGCACTACCTCATTCACATTTCGTTTTAATAGTGCCTATCATTCAAACTGCCCCCACTCCCCCCAACGCATGATGCAAAAATAACGCTTCTGAAAGAGATGTACAACCACCCGCCCACCGCAGATTCCAAAAAGGAGAGAGGGCAATGTTATAAAATTTACCTTTACCGACCTCACGGCAAAATATCTGAGCCAGTGTCTTTGACCAGCTCCCATCTGTCTCAATCTTACCAAATCTGACTACCCAGTCTTTCTTTTTCTTTCTAGAAAGCCATTCGGCGTAACTTTTCCAGCTGTCCTCCGAACTGATATGCCTTGTTCTCATACCAGGAACATGGCGAACGGAGGCAGTGGTGAGCGAGGAAGCCCTGCTCAGAGTCCCGGCGGACATCCCGCTGCTGTGTGCTGCCACCCTGGGTGTGAACCCTTGCACAGCTTACCGAATGTTGCACGACTTTGAGGTGCTGGAGCCAGGTACGGTGCCTGTCTGAACAGAAGGACCATACGTGTGTCCACCTGGAGGGGAATTATTGGGAAAGATGATTACTTCAAACAAACACTGTAATGATGAGAGGAGATCATGATTTTGCAAAGCATGTTGATTTAAAACTCCTTTATTTTTTTTTCTTTTAAATACTGGTATTGTAGTTGTGAAAACTTGGCTTCCAAAGTAGCCATTCTCATTATTGCAGTAGCTAGCTAAATACGAGGACCGATTTTTAAATGTAAACCACTCCAGGCTTGGGAGTCTAATGTTTCTGCTGTCACTTGGTGGTCGATGGGTCTGTGCTTGGGGATTCCTATTAAGATTCACCTTCTCCACGGGGTGGTTTGAGTGATAAACCCTGAAGATAAGAGGGAAGAAGCAGGACAACATTTATCTGATTTGTTGACAGCAACACATTTAGTTTTGGATCCTGAAAAAGACAAAGAAATCAAGATCTGATATTTTTGCAAAAGTGGGGTTAAATAAGCGAGAGAGAAATTGAGCTCACTGAAGAAGAAAATTTAACTGAAAATATCATCCATGGTAGGGACCACGCCAGAATGATTACCTACAGCAAAGAAAAATACAGATATAAAATTGATGATATTTTTGAAGTGTTAGGCTGTTTAGTGGATGTTAATGTGAAACATTATATGAATTGTGCATCATTTTCCATCTGCTAAAAATTCAAATATCTAGGAACTGCCAGCTTAACAACCAGCTGATGTAGAAATAAATATTTTAAAATCCATTTTTACAACCTCTTGACTTGGTGTGACTTTGACATCCTTCTCACTATCTGTGATTATCCATTTTCTGCTTCTTTCCATTATCGCTGGGGGGCCAAGGCTGGAGAGACACCACTAAAATCTCCCAGTAAAAAAGAGAGGGTGAATATGCAAACCAACTCTAGAGTTTTAGCATCTCTACTTGCTAGGAAACTCCATTGTTAGAATCGCAAGCCCTAGTCGAATCTTTGCAGGAGTTAAAAAGGTTTCTGAGAGGCAGCTTGCTTGCCGGCACCGCTATTCACTGGCACTTAATGTCTTCCCCCCCCTAGTACTGCTGTAGATGAGGCAGAATTTTGACTGGTGTTTTTCTCACATGTAGTTGTGTTTGCGTTGCCTTCTTTCAGAAATGGGCTCCAGCCTGATCCCCCCTCTGTCGCTCTTGACACTGCCTCAGGATTTCCTTTTTGGCCTGTCTCGGGTGCCTCTTCCTTATAGGCTCTCAAATGTTTCCTTGGCTGAAGCTCCTCCCCCTTTTTCTCCAGGCATCTCTATTGGATTGGCAGACAGGTGTGTGACATCTGAGCTGTTGGACTCCATGAATGTAGGAGCTTTCTGACTCGCTGGGCAGTTTGGTTTCCAGCCATAGCAAGGTCCTTGAAGACCTGGCCTGTCGTGACCTCGGGATCCATTTAGTCTGGTCCATCTGCAAGCTGAAACCACATTTAAAGCATCACTTTGACTGACCTCCTTTGCACCAGGTTTTGGGAGGTGGAGAAGCAGGGTTAACTATGAATTAATATCCCCCCCCACTAGACTGCTCTAACTACTAGGCCACTTCTTTCTATGATCTTTTCAACAAGTAGGTTCAGCTCATTTATACCCAATCCACCCTTGCATCAACCATGGCCATCAGTCATCCTCATATGACTTGAGTTCTCGGCTGAATAGCACGGATTGCTTGTAATGCTTCACAATGGGCATCCAATTACTCTGTCTTTCATAATAACCGGGAAGGTATCTGTTTCTTGCACTAATCAAACCTGATTTAAGACCTCCACCTCAGAGGGATGTCTCTCCTACTTCCACTTAGCGAGGATGGCACAGCTATCTGCCATTAAATTGAATCCAAGTCTGCTAATCTCATTACAGTTATACAGGGCACCCAGTACCAGGCCTAAAACATAAACTCTAGGATTCTGTGGGAGATCCAAGGCAAGAATTTTCTTAGTTAATCCTTTAACCATTGTCCAGAAGTCCTCAGTCCGGGACATGCATATAACATGTGACAAGGTGCCTCTTCTGTTGCACCTACTCCAGCAGGTTATGTTTCTTGCAGGGAAAATTGCTGTTGGCTTTTGCCTGGGTGAGGAATGTTCTCTAATGCTGGTTAATATTTTTGTATTAACATTAGACATGTTTACCAGTTCATCTCTTGTATTCCTCCTCTCCAATTCCCTATCTCACTATGTCTCCAGTCCTGGAGGCCATGCCATCCCCTCCTGCTCTCTCAATGACCTAAAAAATATCAGTTTGAAAGATGAGCCAGGCCATACTGTCTGCATTTCACTGCAAGCTAGTGGAGGAGTTCAAGGGAATATTATACTTGTTGGGTGTGATGCAACCATTTGTCCCATAAACATGAGGCAACCAGGATGCCAGAGTTATGTCCCCTCTCTTCAGTTTTCCATTCTTTCCTTCTCCATCACAGTTCAATTCCGTGTTGCTGTGATTTCAGTCCCTAGCTCTTGTTCAAGAATGCCCAATAATGCATAATATCTTTAAAAATCTGGCAATTTCAGACCCCTTTGTCTTTCAAACTCACCCTTGCCCTCTTAGGTTTTCTAATGCTGTCTAAAGCCATAAAGAAACTTCTGGGGCAGAAAGTTGCAGGGATGTGCATTTGTTTACCTCACGGACTTTCTAGTACTTGTGGGAAAACGGATAGCGTGCATGTGTCTCATCATTGGAAATACACAAATCCTTTCCGTTTCTCGCGTCTGTTAGAAAGTGGGCAAGATGTGCACATATCCGCCAAGTCAAGGAAAAAAAATCCACACGCCTAGAAAGTTGTTAAACCACTTGGGACCCCAGAATCCACAGCTCGTTTTTCCCTTTTTTGGGTTTCTCAGAGCTGCGCCAGTAATTTCCCTGCCTGGAATGACTTTTCCTTTACTTCTTTACACTTCAGGGCTGCTTGCTGTTTTGTTTTTTTTTTTTTGTTTAATTTTTTTATCATGGGGGCTTTTTATTGTATTTTTTCCCCAATAGTGATACATCCTAGCACCAGATGTTCCTCCCCCCCCCCCCCCTCCCAACTGGATGTGAGATCCGGTCTGGAGCACCTCCTGCTGTGCTGGTTCTGAGCCCATGCAGCTCTGCTTGATCTGTACCCCTTCCTTTCCAGTAAGGGACACCCTTTCTCCCTCCACCCCCCCCTCTCGCCCCCAGCTCTGCCAAGGCACCTGTGGCAGCACTCGATATTCCAGAATTGAGCTCTGTGGATCCTGTCTGGCAGCAGCCCCCTGCGACTCCAGCACCAAGACCCCCCTCCCCCCACCTTCCTCTGCTCAGCTAATACACCTTGGTTAGGAGCGTTGTAGACCATTACATGTGAGTTGGTGGACGACGTTGTGCTAATTCTGGTGCTCTCTCTCGCTCCTTCACAGGGGATTCCCTTATTCAGAATGCAGCAAACAGTGGCGTTGGGCAGGCAGTCATTCAGTTAGCAGCAGCCCTGGGATTCCAGACAATTAATGTGGTCAGAGACAGGTGAGCAGGCTCCATTTTCCTCTGGAGTAAAAGAGAACGGTATTGTCCCTTGCAAAGGATTTCAAACAGTGCTGTGCGTTGCTTTCCTTTTTGTTCTGCTCGCGTTTTAAGCATGCAACCTTCAGGATGTATCAGCATTGCAGGAGAAGAGTGCGGTTCAGCTCTTGGGGTGTGGCCTAAGGCCTGGGGATGCAGGTAGACTGCCCAGTGGTTAGGCGGACCACCAGCCTGGCTGAATTAAAACAAACCAAAAACCCCTCAAATGTTAGCTGTGGCTAATTATTTCACCATTTCATGTCCAAACCAGAGTACTGTACAACAAACCACATTAAGGCTCTACCTCGACTCTGCCCCAGAAAGCATACATGCACTCAGTTTCGGCTCGATCCAGTAAGGCCGCGGTAAAAACAGTGAGGTAGTGTCAGGCGCACCCTTCCTCCCCGCACGCACAGTTCTCTTCACTAACTCCCCGATACTCTCCTCTAATCGCATGCAAATGCATGCCGCGGCTGTGAAGCGTTAGGGAAGGGTTATGCCCGCGCAACCCATTTTACTGTATAGGCGCTGTAACAGCGCCTATACAGTAACCTGGGTGCGCTGGTACCTGTCATTTCAAATGACATTTGAAATGACAGGCACCAGGAAGTGTAAAAAAGTTTAAAAAGTGTAAAAAACAAAAAACCTGTGTGTTATATAAAAAAATAAAACAATTTTAAATACCTGTCGGAGGGCCGTGGGTCCAGGCGGCCGGTGGGCGGCGGGCGGCGGGCAGCCATCAGCGGCATCCGGTAGTCCCTTCTCCCTTCCTCCCTCCCTCCCCTGCCTGGATGAGCGCCAAAATCGCACGGGCGGGTCGGCAGCGGGGGGGGGGGGGGCGGCAGCAGGATCCGGGAGCGGCGGGTAGGCAGCAGCGGGGTCCGGGGGGGCAGGGGCAGCGGCAGCGGGGGGGGGCGGGCGGCGGGCGGCAGCAGGATCCGGGAGCGGCGGGTAGGCAGCAGCGGGGTCCGGGGGCGGCAGCGAGATCCGGGGAGCCAGCAGCGGCAGCATGTTCGATCGCGCAGGCAGGTAGGTGGCAAAGTAAAGATGGCCGCCAGCACGGGAAAATCGTGCAATTGGCCGCTGAAGACGTGACGTCACACCCCGTGACGCCAAACGTCGTGACGTCACGTCTTCAGCGGCCAATTGCACGATTTTCCCGTGCAGGCGCCATCTTTACTTTGCCACCTACCTGCCTGCGCGATCGAACATGCTGCCGCTGCTGGCTCCCCGGATCTCGCTGCCACCCCCGGACCCCGCTGCTGCCTACCCGCCGCTCCCGGATGCTGCCGCTGCTGCCTACCCGCCGCTCCCGGATGCTGCCGCTGCCCCGGACCCCCCGGACCCCGCTGCTGCCTACCCGCCCGTGCGATTTTGGCGCTCATCCAGGCAGGGGAGGGAGGGAGGAAGGGAGAAGGGACTACTGGATGCCGCTGATGGCTGCCCGCCGCCCACCTGGACCCACGGCCCTCCGACAGGTATTTAAAATTGTTTTATTTTTTTATATAACACACAGGTTTTTTGTTTTTTACACTTTTTACACTTACCATAGCAGGCCCGAGCCTTGCTACTTTTTCGTTTGTTTTTTTTGCCCTGGTCCCGTCCGGTCTCCTGCAGCCCCGTCCGGTCCGGACGGGGCTGCAGGAGACCGGACGGGACCAGGGCGGGTAAGCAATGTTTTTACCCTACACTACACTACACTAACTCCTACTAGGGGGAGGCGGTAAACTAGCAGGTTAAGGCCGCGGCAGAACAGCGGGTTACGGAGGAGATAATATCAGCGCCCGTTACAGTATCGCAGGGGAATAGCTAATTCCTTCATTATACAGCTTTTTCGTTCATTTACATGCCGGGTGCGGAAAGGGTTATGCGTCTGTTTTCAGAAGCGATACGGACGCGTGAAACTGGAGACTGTATCGCCGAACTGCCTTGCGCGCCCGAATTGTGCGCTACGAGCACGTTACAGACGGGCAATCCTCGAGCGGACGATACTGGATCGAGCTGTGAGTGCCTGAGACGGTTACTTTTGAATTATAATAAACATTTTATAGAATGTCTGTCTGTTTTTAAGTTGTTCTCAGCAGTATAAATAAGGTGATTATGAAGTAATTACCCCACAATTAGGGGTTGTTTTTTGTTTGTTTTTTTTAAGGAGAGGGGAGACTTAAGTGACTTGCTCAAGGTCCCATGATGAATACTGATAAGTCTGCTAAAATTGTGGGGTATTTTTGTGCTGTCAACACAAGATGTGACTCCCGGAAACCATCATGTTAGAAATGTATTATTGTTGTTCTGTGGCTGTCGTGGAAATAAACTGTGGGAGATTTAAGGTGTCAAGAATATGAAACTTTTATATAATTTTTGTACACCGCTTTTATGTAGTGCGTCTGCCTGAATGGGAAAACCACATGCCTCATCTATGCTAGTAAAGGCCAAAGAAACAGTTTGTGCAGGGTGGTGCAAGCTTCTCCCACTACAAAACAAAACCATTCCCCTACAAAATGCCCTCAGCTTGTACTCTTCTTTCTCCCTGTCCTAAGCACTTGCCTCACGTTTTTGTTGCTTTGGATGGGCTCCTTGAATGTGTCCTGTGCAGTGATGGAGGAGGGAATACCTGCTCCTTTCTATCCATAACTCAGGACTTGGTGTCTTCAAGCACTACTTGCGGGTATGACCCCCCTCCCAAAAATTCAGCTGCTCCCGGGGGCTGGTTTGGTTGTGCACCAACAGCGGGCAGGCAGGCTCCTTGAAATGTTGCATCTTTTCGTGGATGCTGTGTGCAGAGATGGAGAAAACCTATCCTGTTCCTCTTTAATTCCTCTCACCCAGACCCAACTTGCAGGAGCTGGTGAATAGGCTAAAAGCCTTGGGTGCAGACCATGTGCTGACAGAAGAGATGCTGAGAAAGCCAGAGATGAAGGATTTATTTAAGGTACCTCTCAGGTATACACCTCTCAAATGCCTGTCAGAGTAGGAACAGTTTGTGTACTTTATCTGTTTAAAACATTCAACTCTGTGCAGCTTTACAATATACCATTAATATTTGTTTTACATAAATAAGGGTGAGATGTCCTGTGTGGGCTTTACCGTTCATATCTGCCATCATTCTAGGTTATAGTAATGTACGTACACGATAAAGAACCCCCAACTTGCTGGTTCTGTTTGGGGTGCTTTAAGCTGGATCTGCACATTGTTTTGGGGTATGTGAGTTGTATTTTTTTTTTTTTTTTTAATATCTTCAGTCTGGCTATGATATGTTAGCTGGGACAAAGGGGCAGCCCGAATGCAGTTTGAAGCAACTTAACCCAAACTTAGCAAAAGATTTCTTGTTTTTTTGTTAGTATGCCTTCCTTTTTTTTTTTTTTTTTTTTAATCACAATGTATTGTTTCTTAGATAATGAGGTGAACCCTTTTTCTATACATGTGTGTAGTATTTTCAGCTTGTGAGCGGCTCTGTTTCTCTTGTTCAGGATGTTCCTGTACTTTTCATGTGGGTAATGTGGGCACCAGTGCATCCTCCCGTCCTCAATTCATTTTAATTTCCGAGTGATGGATTTTGCTTGCTCAGACATGCAGCAGTAGCAGCACCACTAGCCTGTGTATCGTATCAGGGGTTTGATGGCACAAAACTGAATACATTGAAAGATCAAATCGGTAACTTACACTGTTCACCAAAAGCTTGCACTTAGCAGAGATGCTGTGGATTGCTGGGTTTCTTGGCTCTCTTTGGGGAGGAGGTGGGGTAGAATGGGGGCAGGAGTAGCAGGCATTACTTTCAGTAAGCTGGGGATTTTATTTGATGGTATTTTTCAAACCGAGTTGCCTTTAATTTGCTTATTTCATTGTATATTCCAGTCTTAATTTTCTAAATTGAGTGACTAGGATCTGTGTGGTCCAGGTACTTCTCATGTGCCTTTTAGGGTGGGATTTTATTGAAATAGTAAATTTTTTTTTTAATTTTCATTTCAGAGAATCCCCAGGCCCCGCTTAGCGCTTAACTGTGTCGGAGGAAAAAGTGCTACAGAAATGCTGCGTCACTTGCAGTAAGTTTACATTTTTTTCCAGTTTAATCCTGTCCTAGTAACGTCCATCCGCTGTCCTTGAAAAGATACAGTTGTCTCAAATCCTCCTGTGCAGTTCACGTTTTTCTCCACAAAGCATTGGAAACCGGTTGCTGAGAGTTTGCATGCCTTCCAGTGGGGGTGAAGACTGATTGCTTTTGTAGTTTAAATGAAATTGCACAGTGAGTGTTTTGTCTACTTGAGTAAAAGTAAAGACCGGAAATCAAACTTTGGGTGGGTTGCAGTATGATTTTTCTTTTGGACAAATGATAGGTGTGATTTGCTGCCTTGGTAACCACAAATGTCCTATGTCATGCGTACGGATCTTATTTCTACATTTTTAATGTCATTGCTCAGTGTGTTCTGTTTTCACATGTAACATCTGGCGACAAATATTCATGCATGTCCTGGCAAAGCAAACATTTCCATGTCCGCAGAATTGCAGTAAGGCCGGGGCCAGCCCAATGCTTTGTACGCGTTTATCACATGATTTGATTCTTGGCTATTTCCACAGGTCTGCAGGGACAATGGTTACCTATGGGGGAATGGCCAAGCAACCTGTGACAGTCCCCGTGGTAAGAACTTTCTGTGGGATATTGCTGTAGTATGTGGAGTTTAATGTAAAAATTCATATTCCACATTTTACAGTATAATTCTGATTAAGTTGGATTAGAGTTGTATGGAAAACTGTTTTAAATTGTTAATCACAAAAATGTAAAGTACGATAGATAAAGTCACACTACAAATTCAAACAGCACCTGGTTAATAATCAAACTGTCTAGCCTAAACCAGTTGGGTTTTCAGAATACCCACAATGAATATGCATGAGATAAATTTGCATGCACTGCCAGCATCGATGCAAATCTCTCATATGCATATTCATTATGGATATCCTGTAAATCAGATTGGGTGGGTTTATTTTAAGGACTGGGTTAAGAACCACTGACCTCAACAGAACTAGGCATGAAACATGCGGACTCATTCTAGCTTAACACTTCTAAAAATTTGTCCAACTACATATGACACATGGTCTTGCTGAGAAGATCCCACAACGAAGTGACCACAGAAATGTCAGATTGTTTTAAAACATCACTATATAAAGGGAACAGTGTCCTAAAGTGAAATAAGTGGCTGCTCCTAAAATATTCAGATCCTGAACCCTCTCTTTGAGGGTCACCAGTGGGCGAGAGATCCCCCAGTATGCCTCAACCAACTTGGGCTAGTTCAAAGAAGACCAGAATTATGGTTAAAAAACAAAAACTGGGTGTAGGCTAGATTTGCATTATGAATTAAACTTTGTACAGCAAATCCAGAACAACTGGTACACCAAGGAGCTGTTTATCTGTTTTGCATCATGCTCCCATAACATGCCTGCAGCTGGACATTTGTAAGAGGCAATTCTGAGTAGACTGCATTAGAGCAACAGAACCTAGTCTTCTGAGGTAGTCGCTGTAAGATAAAGATGTGCATTTAGAGAGAATCCCAAATAGATTGGAAAGTCTTGCTGTACGCGTTACAGCGGAATCTTCTTGCAGTGAGTTCTGCTATAGAGGTTGATAGATGGGCTTCCTCAAGGCTCTTTTTCTTTCCGGTGCTTTTCAGTAATACAGGAACGCTCCATTGGGGGGTGAACTTTTGAAGCAGGGCATATTAGGGAAAACATCACTTTAGATATTTTACAGTGAAATTAGATGCAAAAAGAATGGTCACAGTAAAATGACACAAGTGATCTAAATAAGTTTGTGTCCAGTTCTTTACTCCTTTCAGCAGGCACATAGCAAGTATTTTTTTCCTTGTGTATCCAAACCAGGTAAGGAAACCACACTCCTGATACAGTGATGTATTTTCATGAAACATAGCTTTTGTTGTACGTAGCAGCAGTGCTATGCAAGCTTACTCTGCAGTGAGCGGATTATGACACATTGCTTAATTGCAAAACACCTGTGAAGTAGAAGCAGGCCGTATAGCGCTGAGATGTAGAGCAGGGCATAGCCGTAGGGAAACCGGAACTCAGTTTAATGTCGCTCTGCATTTTTAAATCCAAAGGATCGCCAGTGCTGATGATGATACATCCACACTCTCTCTCCCCATGACTTGTATAAAAAGTGCATGACAAAGATTTTGCAAAACCTACAACTTTCCTTCCTCATCTTTCCCCAGAGTTCATTGATCTTTAAAGACATTAAGGTGCGGGGTTTCTGGGTGACCCAATGGAAACGAGCCAATGCCCAAAGTGAGTGAAATTATTTCAGATTTGCTTAGGTTGCTGTTGCAAAATAAGAGAGAAAATATTGCCTTGCTCATTTGCAAAGTGATTTCCCCATATTTGATGCCTTGCTTTGGCCTGCTGGAGTTTGTGCCTATAATGTGTGTTGGATTCTGTTGTCTGGTTATGCAGGGGCAGCTGCTGTAGCTTCAGTAGGTTCTTGCTTCTCCTTAACTTCTGGGTAGACCCGAGGTGAACAGAGAAGAGCCACAGCTGCTATAATGTTCTAAGTAACTCATATTATAGGGAAAAGAGAGAGGACAAATCAAAGCAACAGCTGTTGAGCAGAGGGATGTACAAGGTAAAAACCAGGACCGTGAACAACTGCTTTTAATTAAAAGGAAACCAAACATAGAATAAGAGAAAATGCATGCCTGCAATAAACCAAGAGTGAATTTTCCCTATTGCTTTCAACTTCTTAAGTGTTAAACCTTGAGGATCCTTGTAAGTGCTCATTCCCAGCAGTTTTAAGTGAAACTGGTTTATGTGTGTGGGAAGGATGGTGGTGGTGGGAGGGGGGTGCCATGCTATCAACACTCTTGCTAATTGCCTTATGACAGTTTTAATGAGCTAATGGGTAAAGTCTGAAGTGTGATGACACTTATTCAGCACAGTGGCATTGTGTTTTTTTTTTTCCCCTGTAGCCTCCTGAAGGCGAAACTTGTCTGCCTCCTAGTTCTGAGGCACGTGCAGTACAAGAATGATTTCAAAAACAATTCTTTCCTTTTTCTTCTACATTTCCATGCTAGCGTGCAGCTGCTAGGCAGGGCCAGTGTTACTGTGTTAATCTCCCTGATTAGCATTATCATTTTCCTTTAGCATAGTGATTTTGATTATTGAATTTTTTTTTCCCCAAGATACTATTGATGCACATTAGGTCATACATGGATCAAAAGCGGTGAGGTGCACAATCTGGTTAACAAGAACAGTGAATCAAGGGCATAAACTCAAAATATAATCTTTGGAGGGAAGGAAGAGGCTAGATGTGATGGAGACCTTTAGCATAAGAAAGAAGGTGAGGGATAAGAGATGGTGTGATGAGGCAGAAAGGTGGCTCAGAAGAAATATTACTTCACTGGGAGGGACATGGATAGTGGAATTAACCTACCAGCAAAGATGGAAGCGAACAAAACAGTGACAATTTCAATATTTCTGGGGCAAGGAACAGATGACCACAGATCAAGTAGGGTCTGCATTTACACGATGGATGGGGGCAGCTGAACTCCTCTTTGTACTTTGAGCCTTGGGAACAAATGTTTGAGGAGCTTAGTAGGGGTGAAGCTGTATTTAAATGTGCTCAATTTCTGCTACGTATCTGATCTTTAAAAAAAAAATGTATCCAGATTTAGCCCCCTGTTTTGTCACAAAAGAGCAAGAGTTATCCTAGGCATGGACACAGCTTTTCTCCTTACTCTGCCTTCATTAAAGTGCAGACACTTTTTTTTTTTTAAGTGCTGTAGTTTACTGCAGCAGATGTGCACGTCTTGTCATAACTGGGTGCCAGAAACACATGTGAGACCATTTTCAGAAGGGTGTTTAGGCTACCTTAGCCAGCCAAACTTTGGATATTTAAGTTAAAACTGATTTCCTACAGAACCTGAAAACAAAGCCATGGGATGGCCCAACTTAAGCTCCTGTTGCTGAACCTCAGTGATGGTTAGCTAAGCCCAGTCTTCTCCTGCGCTAAATGTAACTATGCTGTGGGCTGTTTTCACCCTGCAGGATCTAGCTAAGTCACTGGCTGCTGAACTTTGACCCCCCATGGCAACTCCCTTACCTTTCCTGGAGCATTTCACAGCACAGGGCAGCATTAAGAAAAGAGCAGCACTGGAAGTTCAGCAACGTGGCATTGTCCATCTGTTTTAGGATTTTTTTTTTCTTTTGCCTATTTACAGATCAAAAGCATCTGTAGAAGCCAAAGTGAAAAGTAGACTGCTGCAGTGTTGTGGGGCTTCCAGTGAAGTGAGGCATGATGTATAGATATCCATGTCACTGTTAAAGAACATGACTTCCTGTATTGGGGGTGGATTTGATAGTAAATTCCATAGCAGCATCATATAATTGGCCCAGCCAGTCCGCCTAGTTATTCTAGTCTCTATACCTCAGCTGCCACCCAGTGCGAGCTTGTAGGATGTTGCTCTTCATCCAAGTCAAGTGCTTTATTTTACTCCTTGGTTCTCTGCCATTTTACATAGATTAGCAATAAACCAGGACTTAAAGAACAGCCTATAAGCTGCTAGGGTTATCTGTGTTCCTTCTCAGCATGTTTGCTAACTGCAACATTCTTTTGCTGTGATTTCCCTGCAGACAAGGAAGAAATGAACAAGATGATCCTGGATCTCTGTAGACTGATTAGTGCAGGGAAGCTCGCTGCTCCAGCCTGTTTGGAGCGCCCCTTAGAGGATTACAAGGTGGCCTTGGAGGCTTCCATGAAACCATACAGCTCCACCAAACAAATACTTACCATGTGACTGGAGCAGGAAGAAAAACCAGGCGCACAGACTCAGTCAGTTGTATCATCTCCTCCCTCTTTTCTCCTGAGGTCAGTGGATTTGGGAAAGAGATCAGCGTGTGTCTCTTGAGAACGCTATTGCATCTGGCCCTTTAAAGTACCCACAAGATGGGTGTGCCCCTTGTTTCAATGAATCTGCTGATTTTAATGTGCACCGAACCGACGTCATGTCGGCAAAGCTACAGCCTACCCTAACTCAAACCTTTGCTTTAAAGACGTGTCAACCTGCCAGCTCTGCTGTACATGAGGGGATTTTTTTTTTTTTTTTTGGAGGGAAGTTAGGGAGGAAGAAGTTGATTTTTTTAATGGGCATCTCTCTTCCTTGCTGCTATTGTGGGACGACTCACCCCCAACTTTAATGGTAATTTAGGGCAGCAAAAAAGAAAAATAAACATCGCTGCTGTTTAAATAATATTGATTTATATTAATCATCCTTGGAAGCTAGGCTCTTAAGCTTCCATCGTGGCTGCTAATGCACTTCTTTAATTCTAAATATTTATAAAAAAATAAAGCTATTGAGTGTTGTGTGTGTATATAGTTCCTTCTCATGAGCTCTCATAAAAGTTAGGGGGAGACATTGATTTTCTTCCAGTGTATATACTTGCCAAAGTGATTTACTGACAACTAAGGGTGGGAAATCCAGAAAAGGACTTCTGCCATAACATCTCAGCTGTAGAAGACCACTGAATAATAAAACCTGTGCATAAAATGCACTGGCAGGCAATGCATTTTATAATCTAATTTTGAAAGTACAAAGCAAACTGATGCTTAATCAGGTTTTGGGTATGTGTGCTAGGTAATGATCATACTCTTCATGCACTTCTACTGCAGTCCATATTTGACTTTAGGCCTATGGCTGCTATCTAGATTTTATATTTATATATATCCCTTATAATATTTCACAGGACATAAGAATCTCCAGCACCACTACTGTTTTCTGAAACCCCTTTTATTTTTTTTAAATGTAACATTTACAGTAGTTGAGCATATCAGTAAAAGGGCTCTACCCCAGACATAACTGAATTTCTCTTCAGGGCATTAACACTGTGAAAGATGCTCCTGGCTGTTACAGCCCTCACTCATAAATAGAAGAGCTTTCCAATCCTTAAAAGAATACAGTTGCTTTTTTTATATTATAGTTCTAGTTAGTTACTTTAAACCTTCTATGCTTTAAAAACAAACATACTTTAATTTTGAAGGTGACAAACTTGTTCCAGTACTGTTGTTACAAGGACCTTTCCTTTAAAAGCAGTAAGTGTTGATAACATCCGTCTTCATGGGTGGCTCTGTAGAGCTGTCGTTAACCCTTCCAAGATATTCAGGAAGCTACCATCAATTATACCCTCTCAGGCTCAGGACCTGGCCAGTATGGGATAATGCTGGTCATCCTGGCAGGCAAAGTAGGCCACAAGCTGTCCATTACAGATCATGAGGAAAAGACCGCTACCTGCAACATTGATTAACAGCAACAACTGAGAGGACTCTTTGCAAACAGGTTGTGTAAAAGGACAAGATAATACAATCTCTTCTAATTGAAAACAGTAGTGAGAAAGCTGAGGCTTAATAAAATGTCTTATGAAAAAAAGAGGAAGGGGTGCCTAAAAACCAAATCCATTTACTCAACTGGTCTCTGAGAAAAAGGACAGCAATAAGCTGTGCCATCATCATGGGTGTGGCTTGTCAGAGGCCATGCCCATAAGTTGATGGTAATAGACACATGGTAGCCTGCAATCAGCCTCTGCTCAGGAACCTGTGTGGATATTACTGAACCAGGCCATTGAAAATATTTCCCATATTCCCCCTCTGCCTTTTAGTCATGACAAAATCAGTCCTATGCATTATCTTTTGAATGATCTGTGATGCATTAAGTGTAATCCCTGCCAACCTTACCCCTGCACGGTGGAATGGAAAGAGTCTGTGTATGGCCATAAATCATGGGAACATACATAGGGAGGAATAGGGATAGTGGGTTACAGCGTTCATCATGGAAAGCAGATGACTTAGCTGTTTAAAAGAAAAACAACTTGTCCCAATTTGATGCTGCCACTGCTTTAGGAGCTTTGCCTATCTCAGAGGGCGAGTACAAAGACTCCAGCTCAAAATAGGGGTGGGATAAAGTTTTGTCTGAGATCAAGATAATACTAAACAGCATTTCCTCCATTTTAAGAGCAAATAGTGCTAATTTTATCATTCTAATCTCTTAGCTACAGTTTCAACCTCCCAATGATGAAACACCTCTTGAAAAGCTGCAAGGCTGTTTCACTACTAATATAAAAACAAAAACTAGTTCTTACCTGCTAATGTTGGTTCCTATACCACCACAGATCAGTCCAGATGCCTGGGTTTTGCCTCCCTTCCAGCAGATGGAGACAGAGAAAGTTTTGCTGACACTGTAACTTAACCTGGTGTGCCACCTGCAGTCAGTCAGTATTGACCTGTACCCCAAAACACAATGTATCTTATCAAACATCACCCACCGAAGGAGCAGGAGGAAATGGAAACACTTAATGTGAATGATCCTTACAACCATCACCTGATCTAGAAAAACTCAATTGAAACTTTCAGCTTATTTACAAAAAAAACACAGAACGAGCAGACTCCAACACTGGGTGAGACTCTGGACTGATCTGTGGTACTACAGGAACAAACATTAGCAGGTAAGAACCAATTTTCCTTTCCTTGTACGTAGCAGGATCAGTCCAGACTCCTGGGATGTACCAAAGCTTCCCTAAACCAGGTGGGACCGCGAGAGTCCTGCTCTAAGCACGCGTGAACCAAAGGTCCTAGACTCTGGTACCTGGATGTCCAGACGATGTCTGGAGAAAGTGTGCAATGATTTCCAAGTAGCCACCCTACAAATCTCTTGTGGAAACACTAACAGACATTCAGCCCAGGATGGCACCTGCAACTGAGTCGAGGGAGCTCTTAGACCCTGAGGCAGCGACCGTCCCTTGCAAACGTATGCTGAAGCTATGGCCTCCGTGAACTACCACACTATGATCGCTTTAGAGGCCCTATGTCCCTTCTTCACACCACTTGCGAAAATGAAAAGATGGTCGGACACTCTAAAGCCATGAGTAACCTCCAAATATCGCAACAGCACCTCGACTCCTTATCTAAAGAAAGCCTCATATCCAGATTTGTAACTCCATGGACTTTCAAAAGGAAGGCCAAAATAACCTTTGGAAGGAAAGAAGGCACCGTACACAAAGACAACAGAATCCGAAATCTTTAGGAAAAGGATCTCCTCCTGAGAGAGCAGGTAGCGCTGAAATCCTTCTGGCCGCACAACTTGCAACCAGAAAAAAAGACTACCTTTAAAGTAAAATCCTTCAAAGTTGCTTTGCACAGTGGCTCAAACAGCACCCACACACCAAGTTTAGGCTCCACGGGGGGCACACGCTCTGCACTGGGGGATGTAAATGCTTCACGCCTCACAGAAAACGCACAAAACAGCAGGATGCGCAGCCAGAGGCACCCAGAGGCCACCACCTGGACCCTTAAGGAGTTGAAAGCAAACCTTTCACCAAACTTTGCTGCAAAAACGACAAGACAAATGGTGGTCCACAGACGCTAGAGTTAGATCTACACTATGCACCTTGGAGCAAGCCTCCAAGATCTTCCACAGCCGCACGTAGGCCAAGGAGGCCTGCCTTGCTTGCTTGCAACAAAGCGGCAATCAACATCCTCTGGATAACCTTTTTTCTCTCAGGTGCTTCCTTGCAGAAGCCAAGCCGCAAAAGAGAAGCCATGTGCCTGATCTAGAACTATGGGATCTGGGCACAGAGTTTGTGAAGATGAGCACGACGCAGCAGCCCGTCCACTCCGAGCTTGATTAAATCCGCGAAGCACGGCCAACGTGAAGCACTTCCATCCTTCGCAAGACCTTGCCCACCAGCGGCCACGGCGGGAACACAATCCACAGGCAGCGCACTGCCTGCCCCTCGGCATGGTTTTCTTCCTCTTCCTCCCCCCCTCCACTGCGGCACCAGCCCGCCTGCAGAAAGTGCCACAAGAAGCAGCCCCTAAAGTGCCCAACCTCCCCGAATCGTCACGCTGCAAAACCTGGCCAAAGCTCCTGACTGGCACAACACAAACTAAAAGGCTTGTTCCTTTTTTGTATATAACTATGCTTTCATATAAACTAGCGACTGCAGGCTCCGGCTGTCCACCTGTAGGAGGCAGGAGAGAGAATTAGCCCCACCAGTTATCTCCCCCCTCAGTGGGTCAAGAATCCAGAGAGACTCAGGGGTTTCCGACCCCCTGCTCGTCCACTTCTCCACCTGAAAGGATGGCCCCACCATGACCTACCGACCTTCAGGGAGGGCTATCCAGTCACCTATTGCTAAAAATTTTTTTTTTTTTTTTTATTTTCTACCCTGACTGTAGGATTTGCACCATCTTCCATCTGCTGGAAACAGAGAAATACTGATGGACTTCAGGTGGCACACCAAGTTAAGTGACGGTGTCCGCATTTACATTTATTGGAATTTATGACTCGCTTAACGCTAAGCAATAGGACTAAGCCATGCGCAAAACTTTCTCTGTCTCCATCTGCTGGAAGGGAGGCAAAACCCAGGAGTGTGGACTAAGCTGGGTATATACAGGGAATGTCTTTTCATTTAAAAGTCTGGGAAATGCAGGCACGGTTATTCTGTCAGCCTTGCCAAATAACCCCCAATTTTCCTAGATTCTAATTCTATTACATTAGTATTGCATGTTACCTCTACTCAGGGGCACCAGTTGATATACTTAAAAATAAGCACTTGGTGCAGGTAGTGACCCCATTTGTAGCAAGAGATTGTACTTCCCCCCCAAAACATTCCTCATAAGTTGAGACTGGTTGTGGCCCCCAGGCTCCAACTGCAAGGCATACACAAGGGTGTGAGACAAAAAAAAAAAAAACAACACACCACATGCAGTGAGTCTAGTACCTACCAATTGCAAGCCACCACTGCCAGATGAGAGGAAACTCGGCCATAACTGCAAAATAAAATCAGGACCTTTAGACGAGCTCAGGGCCCCGCTTCGGGACTATGCAGAATGTCAGTTGGAACTGTATGGCCCCAAATAACACGCGAAGGCAGAGAAACTTCTTTTCACACACACAATGGAGGGGGCTTCTTTGCCAAAAGCCTAGGCCTCAGTTTTAAACCATTTTCTTGTATTCTTCACTTACTCTGTTTTCACGTCTATTCACTCATCTGTTTCTCGCTCCATTTCTTTATCACTTCGTAACGTTGATAGAGCACTAATCTACACACACTTATAGAAAGATAATTCACAAGCTGACCGAAGTCAAATATTGTTAGGTGAAATGCCCTTAGGCCCTTTCCGCTCTAGCTTCTAATCCCCCCCAGCGAAAATATTCTACCTCGTTTGATAAAGAACTCATCTTTGGCTAAAATAGACAATTCAGATTAGACTGAGGAGTGGAGCAGCCGGCTGCAAACTAGGGCTCAAATCACACTTGGGCAAGTCACTTCCACCTCTGTTGCCACAGGTAAAAAAAAAAAGTCAGAGCCCTACAGAAAATGGGGACTGAGGCCTTGGACTGTAAGCCCGCTGGGGAGGGGGAAGTACCTGAATGTAACTCACCTTGAGCTAAATCCATAAATAAAATTAAAGTAGTCATAGGAGCCAGGAAAAATATACGACACCTAAGAAACAGAACCCCCGCCACTTGGGACTGTCGCCCCCTGCTGGTGTGTGCGCCTTGGGGGATGAGAGAGGAGCCCTTCCCTACTTTGAGTGGAGCCTGTGTCGCTTCGCCCTTAAGCGTTAGGAACCTCTCTTTTCAGATTTTATTTTTTGTAGGAATATGTGTGGTTTTGTTTTTTTTTTACAACACGAACACATATGTAGAAAAATGAAGAGCTGTTTTCTTTTTTTGCAGACTTCTCCATTTTTGTTCCTGCTGTGAAACAATAATACGGTGCCAGGAAAAATAATAATATAAAAATGAAGACAACGGACGGACCCTGTTCGTACTGTTCTTCGGTGGAGTGCAAGAAGAGTTGGGTCCTCATGGGTGGGCCAAGCCTATTTGTATCAAGTGTTGGGGAAGTCACAGATCAAATGAGCCACAATTTCACCTTAATAGTGGCGCACCCAGGCTGGCCCCTTCCCTAAAATGGTTATGATCTAACCCTACCCCAGGAAAGGTTTCCTTACAGCTGCACTGGGAGTGGGTGACAGGGGCAGCAGTATTCACAGCTTTGTGCTCTCACTGCCTGGCTTCAGGGCTCCCTTCTCCTTATCCTTTTACATCTCTGCTCCTCCATCGCTTTATTCTTTAATTCATTTCTCCATAATGCACTACGACAGATGCTTTTTGAAGACATTAAATTGAGACTCAGTAATAATTTCATTTTCCTTCCCAATGCAGCAAGTTTGTCTCTAATACCTTGAGGCGCTCCAGGCCAACTGGGGGGAGGAGAGGAGTTTGAATAGGGAATGCTTTAGCCAGGATTGCTGATTTACAAGAAATATAACACAGGCATCTAGACTGTCTTTCAGCTGGAACAATGTTTTTATGTGAATATATTCATGAAAATAAAAAATAAGTCTAGTCTCTTGTTTTATTTATCCTTATCCACTCAACATGTATTTAACCCCCTCCCACTTCTGTTTGTTTTACGAATCCTTATGTACATTATCCATCACTCTCCCTTCTCCTCTGATCACCCACCCTGTTTTCCAACCATCTTCTTTTTATCATTCCCAACTGCACCATAGTAAACTTTGATTAATAGCCCTCATAAAAAAAGCACTTTGCTTGGAACAGCAAACATCACAACTCTCCCAACTCCCATCTGATCAGGGTATGCAATATCAAACTACATGGTCTTATGCAATGCATCTATCTAAAGTGCTCGCTCACATAGTGTCACTACAAACAGTTTACAATTCTCAGCTTACACTAACCTCCCAGTGTTGCATCTTGGTCAGTCTGTGGCCCAGGATTTCTGGCTCCAGGGGCCACCTTGAATTACATTTCAATTTGTAGGTCACCCTCCTTCTGAAGGATGCAGGGCAGCTTACAAAAATATCAATAAATACAAGCAAATATCATCATAATAGAAGAATGTATGCATGCAATACCTCTACTATGCATATTCTTTGCAGGTCACAGGTCCTGTTCGCTCCATATAAGAATTATCCGAAGACAAGTGTACATAATCTGTTTTATATAGGTCATGCCTAAAAATGCCAGTAGGCATTTTCTCTCTCCCCAGAAGGTTTACAATCTAAGAGCCTCATTTACTAAGTATTTTTCCCATAGTCATGGAATGGCAGAAAAGCCTTTGAGGATTAGGAATTAAGTTTGTACCTGAGGAAATGGAGAATGAAATGGACTTGCACAAGGAGCATCAGTGGGATTTGAACCCCGCTCCGACCATACAGTTCTCTTCTGCAAAGGTAACTATGGCCGAAGAAATCCACAGCTGAATGATTGACCCCTGTAATCTCAGACGCCCATATCAATCACCGCTGGATAACAAAACAAACCGTGGCATTCTTACAGTCCTACCTATTTTTACTCAAACTTCTAGCAATTTTATCTTAAATGGAATTACTTGCTTCTAAGTAATGAAAACAAACAAACAAAGATAGGACAAGGATGAACCAAATGGTGGAATAAAGGTCTCTCTGTTATCTGAAGTGTCTTACTCTGAAGAGAGATCATCCTTCCATTTCCACTCCATTAGCTGTGGTGAGAATGCAGATAACACCATCTGTATTATTGCCCATAACAGCACAAGACAAATATAGTGCCAGTTGTAATAGCCAGAATAGGTAGGACAAGCAAGCTGCTCCCTGTGGAGACAGACCAATGTTTTGCTTAAGTGAGCACAATGCATATGAAAGCAAAAACATTTCAAAACCATTATATAGAGATTCTATATTAAAAGTTCCAATCTTCATCTTCAGCCTACTTTTCATGCTGGGATGGGAGCATGCAATTCAGAAAACTACATATCTGGAAGTAATAGCAAGTAATAAAAAAGCAAACAAGTGTTGTTGTCCCTGACCCTAACTCAGTGCCACAGATTATGTATTAATAATCAAAAGTGTGGTTAACTCAGGAAATATTTTCATAACCTTATTCTCAAAACAACTCTGAAACGTATGTCCTCTCACCAAATAATTCCTTGGCATGGCCCAATTCCACAGGGATCACAAAACAGAAACTCTTCCGCCAACACAATTGTAAAAATGATATACTATGTGTTATTCTGTGGCGCTCTGTTCAACACATTTGTGTCAAATTTGCTCATCTCACAAATCAAAATTATGTATGTGCTATTGAAACTTCTGCTAATCCAATGCTAACTTGAATGGTGAAAACAGTCATTCTTACAACAAACATTATTGGACAGCAGGAAACAAGACATCTGCTCCAGAAAGTTTACTGCTGGTGAATAAGAAGGAATACAGCATTGTTTTCTACATTTTAAACTGATTCTGCGGTACAGACCAGAAAAAAAAAAAGGAAGATGAATGCTGGAAGCATGACCCAAACGTGTTTCCCTTCCTCCAAAGGAATCAAGGTTGACATGAGACAGACAAAGTTGTCAGACAGCTGCAGCTTTGTACCAATGTCAACCAAATATCACAATTCCCTCACAAGGTTTAGTCTCAATCATCCATGCTGAATTTCAGCTAGATCTGGGCAGTAGTCTGCAAGTTCCAATATGTACGGATGGACAGAGAAACAGACCGAGGCATTGCCAATAACGGGTGCGCTCACACTAGCAAAATTTCATCTAAACCCCCAAAACTTAGGACCTTTTGTACTAAACTTTTTTCCCTTAGAATCAAAGTGGGAAAAAATCTTTAGCACACAAGCCCCTTAGTTTGTTTAATAAGCTGAGGAATCGTGACAGGAAAGCCATGGAGGGAACTTGCTGATTTATAGAAATGATTTATTTTCCAGTTTCAGTCTTTGCTCAATGGCGGGGGGGGGGGGGGGAGCGAGCAAGCTTGAATTTTCTCCTCACCTGCAGAAGTCAGAGCCACGTGTACAAAGGTGACCGTGATCGCATAGTCCCACATCCACCTCTTCACTACTGCAGCAAACAGCAGGCCGCTTGTGAAATAAGTCAGCTCCATGGACAGCAAGTTCACTGCAGAAGAGAGAGCAAAGCACATGTTAGCTGACAGACAGCTGGAGGGAGAGAGTGCTCAAGAGAGAGGTCGTTCGTTTCCGTTCTGGACATCGCTGTGAAACTTCAGGGCTGGTTCCACATGCTGTAACCTCCACTTACCAGCAAGAGAAGTACATGCCAAAGCCTAGGGTGGAATGTATGTGTGTGTGGAGGGGGGGTAGATGAATGTTTTGTAAATCACCATGTGATATAGGGTCCCAAATAAAACAGGCAGCCCTGTGACACTGAAGTTCCTGTGTTTGCTGCATAAAGGCAATCATCTCTTCTGATAGGAAACAGCAAGGTAAGCATATGAGAGGCCCTTATTCAGAGCAGGGAAGAAGAAAAGCTGTCTACCTTGACACAGACATCCCCCCCACACTCAAGATGACGCTTTCCATAGAAATTAAGCCTTTAGGGCATATTTATTGCCTGTGCTGAAACATTCAAGCTTTTGCTTTTTTATAGACAGAGTATTTTTTTATGTATTGAAGTTTAAATGGCTTCAGTTGTTTTTAGAAAACCAAGAAGTTCTGTGCTTGCACTGCCCTCATTGTGTGCAAATTTATCTCATGCATATTCACTCTGGCTATCCTGAAAACTGAAGTGGCTGGGGGTTCTCCAGGACAGGTTTGGTATAAGGCTCTGATACGTGTGTGTGTGTGACGTTATTTTTCCGTATACCCACACAAAGTATTTCTTCACCAAAAGGGCAATGGATGTATGAAATGGACTCCCAGAGGAGATGGTGGGAAAAGTAAAAAAAAAAACTAACCGAATTCAAGGCAGGATGCGGTAAGCACTGAGGATCCCTAGTGCCAAAAAGGAGGGTAGAAAAAGCATTACAGTAACCTGCATGGAGCAGCACTACAACAGCGTTAACGTTCCAAGAGGAAAGTGGGGCCTGCGTGGAGGGACTGTAGTTAAAACCCAAACTTTAGTGAGCACGGAGATGCTGGATTGGTGGCTGTAAGGCTTATTACAAAACTTGGTACTAAGACATAGAAAGAGGCCGGAGTGTTGGCTTAATTATTGAGCTTGTAAGAAGCAAAAACCCGGCATGGTCTGAAGTGTCCTACTAGTGGAGGTGATCACTGTAATAGAGTTTGGTGCCGCTTGGTACGGATAAGGAGGTTGCTAGTGTTGGGCTACACATGAGAGCCACGTCCAGCCGAAGTGAAAAGATCTCAACTAGACAGGCTGGATGGTCTGTCTGTCAGCATTTACCAGGAAACATCCTGATCAGACAATGGACGTAGGAGGGAGGCAGAGGTGCTATAAAAAGCCCTGGGCTACTTTTTGCTCATCCCATCACGGTTCTCCTGCTGGCTGCATATTTCTGTGACAAAGTGATACAGCTCAGACACCCACCAACTGTCAACACTAAACTAATATAGGATCTTCAGAGTATTTTGCAGGGACAAAATGGCCAATGCCACTTTATGGTCAAATTAAAAAGAGCTTGCCTGATTGTTCCTTTTGACTGTCAACTGGGGAGGAGGACATGATCTATGGATGAACGTCCTGATGCTACATAACATACACACCTGCTCTGCATAATAGTCACAGAAATTTGAGCCACTCTCACCAAGATATGCACGAGAGAATTAAAAAAAAAAAAAAAAAAAAATCTGTCAAGGAGTATCAGAAATCCACCATCTGGGCATCTAATCCCATTGCAAACCAGGTGCCCCATGAGTGTGCTTACCCAGATACTTGGAGTTCGACTGAGAAGGTTCTGTCTTAAAGTCAAATGGGATAAGTCCATCGAATGTGTCCAGTCTATCAATGACAAAAAGTGACGTTAGGAATTTAGACAGGTTACATGCAACAATGCAGAGAAGCTTACTTCTGTCCCTCTCTTAGAGAAATTGTGTTTTCTGGCACTAATCTTTACTTTAATACTTCAGAGTAAGAAAAAAATACTTCCCGAGAACAGACAGACCTCTGTGGACTTTACCAGGAAAGGAAAAATAAAGGAATTTTACTCTTTCTTACTTCAAGGGAGGACTTAGCCCTGCTTCTAAAAACTTAAGTAATGATGGAGTGAAAGGCACAACAGCAAGAATGAGCCAACGGGGGCAAAAATAACCAACCTCTTTTTTTTCTTATTTCACAAGCACTAATGCTGTCTCTCACAGGGGAAAACAGAACCGCCATAGCACCCAGTTTCTGGGGGAGGTTTCTTGGCTATTGCAGGTTTGGGTTTTCATCCCAACAGTAATTCTAGTCCTTACCACTTCCATTTGAAATGAAGGTTGTAATCTAGGTTTTTACTTTGACTACAAGTTAGATTACACCTGTCAACTGAAGTCTGTAGTGGCTAAGGGGTATTTTAATCTAAAATTATTGCAGCATAGTTGACCTTTCTTACATGCTGCTGATTTTCGAACACTGGTGCAGGCCTTTATCATGACCACCATAGATTATTGTAGCTCCCTGGATGTTGGGTTATGTAAAAATTAAACTATGGGCTTTGCAGCTCTTGCAAAATGCGGCAGCCCATTTGATTTTAAAGGCTCCAACTCGGGAGCATATAACTCCTATATTACAGCAATTACACTGGCTGCCAGTTATACAATGCTTAAAGTTCTGACAGTGTATAAATCTTTAGAAAACGATGTTCCCAGGTATCTTTCAGAACTTTTTCATTGCTATATCCCAGCTAGATCTCTGCGATCCTCTGATTCTAATTTTCTTGAAGTTTCCGATTTTAAAGTGACGCACCTGCAGCTAATTCGCAAACGTGCTTTGCCTGTAATCGGTGCCTCACTTTGGAGTTTACTTCCTGAGAAATAAAAGCTTTAAAATCCTGCATAAGCCTTAAGGAATAAGTTAAAAAAAATGTTCTGTTTCATGAGGCTTTTTCTACTGGGCGGGAACCCGAAAGACCTGCCTGCAACACACTTTCTCCAAACTTCTCCTCTTCTGGTGCTCAAACATCCCAGCAGTAACGTTTGGTAAAAGTCTGCAGGGAAGACCATGTCACCGCCCGACAAATCTCCTGCGGAGATACCAGCTAATACTCTGCCCAAGAGGCAGCCTGAGCCCTAGTAGAATGCGCCCGCAACCCCTCTGGAACCGATCAACACTTATGGAGCTAGGCTGAAAAAAAATCGCTTCCTTCAATCATCCCGCAATCGCGCTCCTAGAAGCTTTACATCCTTTCTTTGAGGAACTGACACCTGAAAGTCATTGGTGACCTTAAGATATCACAACAGAGCCAGATGAACATCCAACAAGCAAAGCTCCTTCGCGTGCGGCGTATCTGATGCCAGGTGCGGAAAAACCGGCAATTCCACCGTCTGGTTGAGATGAAAATGAGGATATAACCTTCGGCAAAAAAAAAGGAAGGAACCGTATGCAGCGTTACCCCGTCACCCGAAATCCATAGAAAAGGATCTCTGCACGACAAGGCCTAAAGGAGAAATCTTTCAAAGATGCCCTTCTCAGCGGTTCAAACGGAGATCCACAGAGTGAAAGTTTGTGGCGCTGTCCTTATCCCGAAGGGATACGCTTGAAACTGGAAATACTATCCTAGCACCATGAAGCAAGAAATGTTGGGAATGTGCAGGTGAGCCTCCATTAAATCTACTGATGTGAGAAACTCCCCTTTGCAAGCCGCTATCACCGTCCGCAGCATCTCCATACGAAAGTGCGGCATCCGCACTGCTGCACTGATCTTCTGCAGATCGAGAATGGGCCAAAAGGTGCCCTCCTTCTTGGGAACCATAAAGTAAACGGAGTATCTTCATAGCCCTTGCTCCTTTAGGGGAACTAGGGCAATGGCGACCGAGTGCTGCAGCTGCTGCAATGTGTCCCGTACCGCTACTCGCTTGACGTGAGAAGCACAATGGGATACCACATGGACCTCTGATCGGGCGCGAAAATTCTAAGGCATAGCCGTTTCTTTATCACTTCCAGAATCGGATGTGATCTTGGTCTGCTCCTTGTAAGAGAGGGCTAGTCTCCTCCCCAAAGGCTTCCAGAGAAGAGTGGACCAGCCTACCTTCACTGGGAGGTCTTACCTACTCCGGCCCCCTGGCTGCTACTATAATCGGGAAGGTCCACGTGACTCTTGAAAGGACTGCTGCCTTCCTGAGCCTTGCTTCTGTGAAGAAGCGGGAGAACTCCTAATGGAGCAAAACCTCCTCATCTCTTGAGAGGATGCGGCAGAAAGCTCTTCTTGCTGGTCTTCTTATCCTCAGGCAACTCCCCCAAATGCTTCATCAGCTGTTCCAAATCTTCTCCGAACAACAGCTTTCCCTTAAAGTGGAGATTAACAGCTGCCACCCAATTCCACAACCACAGAAGTCTCCATACTGCCACCACAGAAATTATATTCCTAGCCGATGTCCAGACCATGTCGTACAGGGCATCCACCACATAGGCCACGTCTGCTTCCAACTGAGCCGCCTGGTTGGAATCAGCTGAAGATCCTGACATCATCTCCTGTGCTTTCTACACCCAGTACAAACCAGCTCTCTGCATCAGGCTAGCACAGACTGCAGCTCAAAGCCGAGACCTCAAACAGTCTCTCCAACATCCAATCCTGGACATCCTTCAACATAGCCAACCCTGCTGCAGGAACGGTCACGTTCTTTGTCACCTCAGACACCACCTCATCTACCTTTGGAAGTCTCCAAAGCTCCGGTAAGGGATACAACTTAGCTATAGCTCTGGCTACCTTCAGGCCTGCCTCTGGAGGACTCCCACTCCTAGTCAATCAATTTCTTCACTTTCTTCGGTAAAGGAAAGGTCGTTGGTTGCCCATGCAGCCCCTCCAGGACAGGATGTACCCCTTCATTGTCAGAATCCTCCTGCATGACCTTGATCTTCCATTCCTCCAGTACCTGGGGAATGAGAGAACACAGTTCTTCCTTACAGAATAAATCTCACCACCCTAGGATCGTCCACTTCTGCAACAGGAACCTTCTCCGCATCAGGTCTACTACCCGCCGGTACGTCCACAGGATCAATGTCCGGGTCCCCTTGTGGACCCTCCTGTAGACCTTCACCTTCTGAATCCTCAGAAAACTCATCTTCATCTGATGGGTGTCCCCAACCCAGGAGCTAAAGAAGCTTCCCTGACCTTGCTTGCACAGTTGCTCTAGGCCTCTTAGTTGAGCGCTGGGACTTCTGGGTGGCCAAACACTTACTTGCTGCTTGCTTCTTAGCCAAATAGGCTTCATGGAGTAGCAGGACACAATCTGTGGAAAAATCATCAGAACCACTTGCTCCCTTCTCTACAGCGTCCTTATCTGGCTCCTGTGCCCCTTCTTTATCTTCCTCAGGGCATTGCTCCGCTGGAGACAGTGGGGGAAGGAGTCCCTGAACTCCCTAGCAATGCAAGTCTCCTGCCACATGAAGGCAACATAATTGCCGTCTCCTCCAACTCCTCCCCACCCCCCCCCCCCCCAGGGCCTCCAGAACAGGGCTTGAAGAAAGCAAGCATTCGCTTCCAGATCCCTCCGCGGAGGTCCCTTCCTCTCCAGAGGCACAGCCGGCGCACCAAGAGGCCCCATTGAGGTGCGGTCACCTCACTCTACAGGCCAGACACATTCTCTCGCACTCATTAGGAGGCGCCATGCTTTTGCTGTGGTAAAAATAACCTCCTGAGAGCAGCAATTGCCGAGACACTCCTGCCGGTACGGTCCTGGTGCTGCCACCAAGTCACGTGCGTCCCTTCTCACCCTCACGGGCACTGTTGACCGGAGGAGCGCTTGCCACCTGCAGTCTTGACGGAGGTTCCTTCCCCTCCGGAGACACAAGCAGTGCATGAGGTGCAATCGCCTCAAACCACGGGCCCGACAAACTTTCCCGTGCTCCGTGGGTGACGATCACGGAGCCTTCCTGCCGGCACACAAACACCCCTTCAACTATACTCTGGACCTCCGGTGCTGTCGAGCTGCGGGCTCCCTCTCTTACCCCTGATTCTGGCCTTGATGCTCAGTAACAGCCGCACTAACAGCCCTGCTCTGCACATTGCATTTTTTTTTTTTTTTAGCGACAGCACAAATAAAGAAGCCAAGCAAATAAATAACTGCTTCCCTGCTTCTGGCTGGGGGACAAAGGCCTCAGAGGAACGATGGAACCAGGACCCTGGCTGTCACCCTCTCTGGATGCTGAGAGTCGAGCTAATTCAGGGATCTCCAACCCCCTGCTCTACCTGAGGGATGGCCCACAAAGGAACCTAACACCTCAGGGAGCTCCTATGAAAATCAGTCATGCTCTCTCCTTCTCTTTTATTTATTTTATTTTACTTTCTAAACTCCAAACTGCAAGTTTGCACCTCTACCATCTGCTGGAGACAGAGAAATACTGAAGGACTGCAGGTGTACTCTCGGTTAAACAACAGTGCCTGAAAAGTTTTTATTCTCTGCCTCCATCTGCTGGTAGGGATGTAAAACACACTTGTCTGGACTGCTCTGGGGTATGAGCAGGAAGTGGGAATTATTTCACAGCAAGGCCTATGATTTTGTAAAAGTGGATTCTGTCAAGCAAAGTTTGAGAAATTGTATTCTATGATAAAAATTAAAAATATAGAATTAAGCTCCTTTTACACTCTGAGCAGTTTATTATCAGAACATCTGTAAGGCTTCTCTTTGAGTATCTAGGACTTTGCCGCTTTTCTCCTACCTGGAGCACTCTGGCCACAATAAACAAAGACAGCACAAACCATTGTTCTAATTCAAGAACATGAATTGCATGCTCATGGTTAGCCTCACCTGAAAGCTCCAAAGCATACGCTGCCAATCATGTAATAAAGAGTATAAAAAATGACCAAACACAGCAGCAGGTGAAGGAGAACAGTCTGAAAAGAGCATTAAAAAAATGTAGTTAGACACACGTACAAATACCGCCGCACACACACAATAACTTTAGCAGGGCTAGCCCAATGGCAGCACAGCATGCTGGTCACCAGGGTTTAACCTGGCAAAGGTAGCAGTGGCAGGATTCACACCCTGGGAAGGAGAATGAGCCATTGCACACCTGTACTCGATTTTGGAAGGACTGTTAATGGATGGACTACATGGGAGGAAAAAGGAAATCAAAATATGAGAATAAAAACCCCTGGGAACTTGCAAAAGGCTGCTCCTGGCACCACAGCCTCTGTTGGGGTGGGTTCTGATTAAACTGGAAGTCCACAGGAGAAGTATGCGGTTGCTAAACAAAATAGAATGAATAAGTTTAGCTGATTTAGGAGGTTTTTAATATATTTAGTGTAAAGCTTGACTTGTGGAAACAAAGGCAACCTACATAATGGCTGTATTTTTTTGCTATTATGAATTGCTTTTCACTGTGTAAGAAGACTGGAAAAGGCACCCAAGAAATCTGCTAATCAGAACAATCATCTTAATGAAACAAAGTGCCTCATCTGGCAAAAAAAAGGCTCATGAAGCCCTTCCAATAACCACAATGTGGAATCAGATGGCTTTCAAGCTGTTTGAGCATTTATATTATTGCCTTTTAGACATCTGTTGAAAGCTTGGGTGTTACCTTGGGTTAATTTATCATACAAAGCATAAAAGTTTCTATAGAGAAGAAGAGATCATTTTCATCCTTATCTCGTTACTGGGCAGAATCAGTGGTTATTGTTTGCTGGCTCAGGGACACCGAGCAGTTGACAGGGGTGGGTCAGAGGAATGGCACTGTCACAGCCTCAGCAGAAAATGAATTACCCTCTTGCACTTGTGAAAAACTGAGATACTGGCAGGGCACTAAGGGAAAGTCTGAAGATAAACCAAGAAAATCTGTTTCCAGTGTGGATAATCCAGCACCTTCCATAAGCACCAAATTCCATACAAATTTTTTTGAAGGGAAAAAAAAAAAAAAAAAAAGGTGATGCATTCAACATTTGAATGTTTCAAGGGTAAAGTTGTAAATATCTGTATTATATTACCATCTTCTGCTTTACCTTCCTGTGCCTCCACTTCCTATCCCATCGAAAAGCAAGTAGGGTTTTCTTAATATACCTTTTCTGGTCAACCAATTTTTTTTTTAACTCTGAAAACAGAGCAGTCAAAACTGGGCAGTGGGCACACTGCACTGTGCCCTTGTAATGCCTCTGTCATGCAAACCCAGTTTAAATTATTAACCATATTATTAGTGTATGTACAATGTGATCCTGTTCTAGCATTCCAAAATATTACTTGAGAAGTTGACTAGACTGAACTCTAGAAGCGTGCAAGTGCTGTAATATATATAGATGTACGCTCTGATATGGCCCATGATCAAATATGGATAAATAAACTAGAACTTTAAATAGTTTCACTACTTTTTTCAACTGTTTGGCAGGTTTCAACCAAGAAAGTAAAAAAGCGAAGCCAATGACAGAAAACTGAGTAAAGTCCCAGGATTGAGCCCAAGTCTCTTGCCTTCACAGTAACGGGACAAATTCTCAACACAGCTGTCAGTTAACTAACTATAGCAAACTATTTCAAACCATACTTGGAGTTATTTAAATATATACAATTCATCTCCCTTTGATGTATAGCAAAACAATTTGCAGATGCCAGTAATTCTAGAAACTGGAACAGATTATTAACTGAGTGCACATTAACGGGATTGTTGCTATAGAAAAGAGAAGATATCAATTAAATATAAAGAGAGGCATCTCTATACAACATTAACAACAAAGTCAGGCAACATCAACTAGCTAGAATGCACAAGGCATGTTTAATTAGTTGATTTAGGCTAATCATGGGTTTTGTTTTTATTTCAATTCCTTATTTTGCGGATAAATGCAGTTTTTCTGAATCACCACATGCTGTGACTGCAGTCTGATCGGAGGGGAGAGCAGCTGTTGTATCCTGCTGGAGCTGCTCGGTCACCCAAAAGTTCCAACAGCAGGAGGAAGAACCTGCAATGCTTACCTTGGTGCCTGCCACCTTAGCTTTCGTCAAAGCCATGGAAGCATCCATAAGAGGGGATAATAGTTGTTGGGTGCCTTGGTGCGGGATTAGATGATGCTCAGTAGCAAGACGACCCCTACAGGAAGGTACCAGACTAGCATTCCTCAAAGCAGCATATTACTTCCATGACAATCCCTAGGATATAGAGAGCATACAGTCCATAGTACTCAGTATCAATACATAGCCTGACAGAAATGCAGTTTGCAATGTACATATTCTATCAGTAAAAAAAAAAAAAAAAAGGACACTTTACTTTCTCTGAGTTTTTAGGGCTGGCCACATTTGAGAGTCAAAAGAGAGGAGGGCCAAAGCCTTCCCCTTTATTTATTCATATTTATCTAGATAATTAATGGTTGCCCAGAAAATAAAGGCCAAGTGTGAACGCAGGAAAATGTTAAAAACTGTTTTCAGTGAATACTGAAGTAGAGTCAGTATATAAACAAAATATAACACATGCTGTTCACAGAGTAATAATTTGAAATTAAATTGCAATGTCATTAGGAAATACATGTACAAATTTAAATAAAATTATTATTCTGGAATGCTTCTGTGATCTTCCATATGCAACATTTGTAACCATTGTATATATTTATATTTCCATGTCCTTGTCTTTGCATTACAACAGTGAAAGTATATTAAAAATATGTATAGACAAACTAATAATCCTTATTATAATCTTGTTTAGGCATGCAAATAATAACAAATCTACTATTTAAAGCACTGAGTGCATTTGTTCTTTTTGAATCAGTCTTTATAAAAATATTTTTTTTGTGTGTAATTCTTTTTATTATTATGAACAGCAGTCCAGTATACTGGTTTACATAATCAGAAGAAACGCCAAAGCCGTGATACAAAACATAAATGTGAAATACAACCTTCAAGTTATAGGAAACTCCCAATATCATAAAACAGAACAGTGTCAACCGTTTAACCTTCCGGACGTCACCGGTGTGGAGGTCAGCTCAATTGTTTATACATAACAGTTGCAATATAAACGGATGGCATATCCCTATATCTGGTGCTTGTTACATATTTTGTAATTTTCCCCTACAGTCAACCTATAAAAATATTTTAAAATCTTCTAAAATATACACATAGAAAAAAAACTACTATTTTGATCAGAAAAATGTGTAAAACAGTTTTGCAATCTCAGACATATGTAGAAAGGTTTTCAACCACTAAATCAGCTGTGCTCTAGGTAAAGGAGAGAACATGGTGCAGGAACCACTCTGGTGGGGCAGCCCGTCACAGGCCCTCATCATCTCCTTGTCTGGTCCCACAAAAGAATGGAGTACAGTTTCATGCATTAAATGGCTACTTTTGTTTTAACTATATTAACTATTTGATATATATATATATATATATATAACATATCATATCAAGTAAATATATCAGGTAAATACACATATACATCCCCCCCCATACTCTTAATACAGCTAAATAATGCAACTTATCCAATCCCACATTACACTCTCTTCTGAGCTTTCCTCAACACTGCTCTCACTACTGCATGTACACTATTAATAACCATACCATCCAACAATTACTTTACAAGAACATACAGCAATTAGAGAGACTATAAAGCCTAATTCAATCTATGTACTAATGAGGAACTCACCCTGTTTGTGCAGGTGCTTAGGGGACTTTCCATTGCCCTAAACACATGGTTGAGATGAGTTTGGAAGATGTAAAAGCTGCAATTTTGCTGGAAAAAAATGTAAGGTAAAAAAAGCAAGTCATAAAAAGAAAAGCAGAAAAAAAAAAAAAAGGATCTGTGCGGCATTTTCACAGTGAAAATGGACTGATGCACAGTGCACATAAGCTCCTGCATCACATTGTAAATTTAGCAGAAGATTCCCACCCCTAGGGTTGCCACTTCACTCTAGGTTAACCAGAACATGCTGACCCCTTTCCTGGTTTTGCCTTTCAGATGATCAGAACTACAAATCCATGCATGCAAAGGGTTCAAAACCAAGAATGGATAAGCCTTTTCAGTTGGCCAACTCTGAAAACCAGACTCATTTGTGGCTCTTGAGGACTAGGGGTTGCCATCTCTATACTATGCACTTTGTTCCATAGACCAAACTGGAAATCCCCTTTAGTACATAAGGGCAGGACTTACACATAGTTCTCCAGATCCCTTCTTTTGCAGCCATTTTTATATCCCCAAATTTAAACTGGCTTACATTAATTGGTTATCAAAGATTATGTTCATTTTCCATGAATTAACCAAATTATATGATTGCTAAATAGAAAAGATCTAAATTTCACTTTTTTTTGGCAAGAGATGTCAGATAATGGACACTTTGCAAGAGCCAATCAGCTTTTAGCTGTAGCCTAGCAACTGAAACTCACTTTGGACCGCAAAATTCAGTTATTAGACCGCAAGTGTTTTCTGTATATTCAAATGTATTAAGACCCCCCTTAAAAACGACCTGCCTTATGAGCATAGGCAGAAAACAAATGTGCACGCAACTATTTTCCTGAAAGAAACAGAATAAAATGCCACATATATATATATATATATAAAAAAATATAATTATTTTTTTTTTACTATTCACCACCAAACCATTCATAGGAGACGACTTTTTCTTTTCAGCATCATTTAGAGCGAATACCCCTGAAAATGTTAACACCTGGATGAGCACCGTGGGGTTAAATTTGCGAGGAAACGAGGAGCAAAATGTCACTACCCCTAAGGAAAAATGAAACCCCGTCAAACGGGACCCGCGTTTTAAAGAGGGTAAAATGATGACCTTTGCGCCCTCCTGGAGGCCAGGGTCCCACCATCTCGGGAACACACCGCTCAAGCCTGGAGACTGCGTATTTTCGGAGCTATTTGCGCGTTTAAAGCAGGCTGCGGTGGCCGTGGCAGCAGTTCCATAAAAGCCTATGGTACGGGAGCCCGCCCCCCGCTTATATGTGACTCAAGCGATCTTCCCGGGCCATTTCGAATCGCCTTTTCCTGACGTTCCCGGGCCAAGTCGCAGTCCTTTCACCCGTTATTCAGTTTATATTAAATTAGGCTGGTTCAGGGGCAAACTAAGATGGCCGCCGGTCATCAGAAAGCAGGGCCCGGCCTGAGGCTGACAGGGGAACCCTTAAAGGGGCAATGCTCTTAAAAAGGCAATGTCACAGAAAGGGCCCCAGCCATCTTTAATGGGGAACACAAATAAAAGAGTTCACACCTTAAAGCAGTGGTTCCCAACCCTGTCCTGGGAACTCCCCAGCCAGTCGGGTTTTCAGGATATCCACAATGAATATGCATGAGAGAAAATATGCATGCATTGCCTCCATAACATGCAAATTTTCTCTCATGCAAATTCATTGTGGATATCCTGAAAACCGGACTGGCTGGGGGGTTCCCAGGACAGGGTTGGGAACCACTGCCTTAAAGCATCAGCACCACACTGTCTATACATACCTTATCCACAATATGCAGAACATAAACAGCTTGCAATATAGCATACTTTCATAGGCACAAATTGATATATATAGCAATATCAATCAAAATACATAAAAAAAATCCCAGAAATGCCACATGCAAAAAAAGTACAAAAGTATATATAGCAGTATCAATCAAAATACATTTTAAAAAAATCCCAGAAATGCCACATGCAAAAAAAGTACAAAAGTGAAAAATAGAATGCTGCTAAATCTCAACAGCATCTATATATATATATATATTGGACTAGTGCAAAGTATTAAGCATCCTAGGGCCTAGGCCAGGGATGGCTAACTCAGGTCCTTGAGAGCCACAAACAGGCCTGGTTTTCAGGATATCCATAATGAATATGCATGAGAAAGATTTGCATGAACTGTCTCCATAGTATGCAAATTTATCTCATGCACATTCATTGTGGATATCCTAAAAACCTAGCCAGTTGGTGGCTTTTGAGGACCAGAGTTGGCCACCCATGCCATAAAGTATAAATAGAAACATGCAGACAAAAACAGAACTGGAAACTGCAACAAGTCAGATTCTGTATGCAGTAAAACAATTGAAAAACAGCAGCATCACCATTCCTCATAAAACATAAAAAAAAAATCAAGAAATATAAAACATCAATCATAATAGAAAAACCATACTAATAAAAGGAATAAATATTTCAAAACAGCTAAGTACAGCATCCAATAATTAAAAATTCATAAAATTGTTTAAATATTTCTCAAACACCAATACAATATTTCAAACAGCAGAATATCAAATAACTCATAATAATTAAAACTGAAAAGATTTTAAAAATCCCCCACTCTTCACACCTGGTACTTTTGATTTCCAATCACCCTGACATGGCCATGGACTAGTGGGGACGGAGGGCGCACAAACATTCACCCCTCTAACATATGCCTATGCACACACTTCCTGTCTCTCAACCACACACATCCTCTCACACATAGCTCCTTACACAGGCTTTCTCACTCAAACATATACACACTCCTCGCTCCAGACCTCTCCCTGTCTTTTTGTCCATGGGCAAGATGGGCTCCACTTATGGCCCTTCTGGTCCTCTCTTTTTTGTCTTCAGCCGCTGGGAGGATGGGTAGGATGTACTGGCAGCCAAGAGCTCGCATTAGCTATTCTGCCACCCGACAATGGGCTAGTGCTCTAGGTGATCACCTAATTCACTTAATGAAAGTAGTGGCCCTACATACATATATACTGGTGCAATGGTATGCTAGTATGCTACGGCAAAGGATCTTTATTCTGTCATCTTTTTAAATCATGACTCCAAAGGTTTGTTTTTTCAGAAAACGTTTTTTTGCAAGTAGAATTGCAAGCCAGTACGCAAGTGAAACTCTACTTCCTTAACATAAAAAAAAACTAATCCTGCAGTTGAAAATGTAACACACAATTCAGTTCTAGCGCTTCATGTGTATAACAACAAGTTGAAAAGTGCACGCTTGCAAGCACAACACAAAGGCACGTTTCCCTTCCTCTGAGCAAATAGTTGTCAGGCAACTGCAAATGTCTGAACCAAAATTACAATTCCCTGAGAACTTGTAGTCCTGATCAATCATGCCAAATTTCAGTCAAATCTGTTCAGCACTTTTCCATTTCCACCATGCATGTGTACAGATGGACAGGCAGACATTCAAGGCTGCAGCAAAACACACCTACCAATAAAAAACTAACTACTTAACTTCAAACCCTCGCTGGGGCAGTTTCTTGCTCAGGCTGAAAGTATTGGTTCCCCCACCCCTGTAGCCAAAACTCAGCTTGGCTGGGGCTCAGGATTTGAAATTAAAGTAGTCTCTGCATTATGTATGTTTTCACTTTATTTTATTGATGTAGTGTGGTGTGAGGGTGTGGGAAATGTTTATTATTATAAGGTTTTTATTGAAATACTGTGTACAATTCTGGTCGCCGCATCTCAAAAAAGATATAGTTGCAATGGAGAAGGTACAGAGAAGGGCAACCAAGATGATAAAGGGAATGGAACGACTCCCCTATGAGGAAAGGCTGAAGAGGTTAGGGCTGTTCAGCTTGGAGAAGAGACGGCTGAGGGGAGGGATATGATAGAGGTCTTTAAGATCATGAGAGGTCTTCAACGAGTAGATGTGACTCAGTCTTTTACACTTTCGAATAATAGGACTAGGGGGCATTCCATAAAGTTAGCAAGTAGCACATTTAAGACTAATCGGAGAAAATTAACACACAATAAAGCTCTGGATGTGGTTAGTGCAGTTAGTGTAGCTGGGTTCGAAAAAGGTTTGGATAAGTTCTTGGAGGAGAAGTCCATTAATGGCTATTAATCAAGTTTACTTAGGGAATAGCCACTGCTATTAATTGCATCAGTAGCATGGGATCTTGTTAGTGTTTGGATAATTGCCAGGTTCTTGTGGCCTGGTTTGGCCTCTGTTGGAAACAGGATGCTGGGCTTGAAGGACCCTTGGTCTAACCCAGCATGGCAATTTCTTATGTTCTTAAACCATTTTCTTGTTATAAGTCACCTTGGGCGTAATTTATTGTAAGGTTGATAAAAATGACAATGATGAAGATGCTTTGCCTATCTTCCTGTATACACATTATCTCCTGAACCACTACAGCAATCAAATGTATAGGCATATCTATATAAAAACAGAAATGTTTTCTCATAAAACACATGGATCTAGTGCAAAATTATTAGAAAATAGACAATTGTATGAATTGTTCTGCATGTCTCTTCTTGTTAATTTTTATTATATCTCTAAAGTGGGGAGACTGACCAGTGTAGAACATTTTAAACTGCAGGATCATTTTTAGCATTAAGTATCCCCTGGTTTTCATATTTTAAAGGAAGGGTTTCATTTCTGCACTACAATTCTGCTTGTATAAACATTTCTTCTAAAACAAACAATCAACCCAAAATCTTCTTTGGGGTTATACTTAAAAGGATGACATTACAAAAATGATCCTTCACCTATATCTATCTGAGTGCCTCACTATATTGCCTCACTATCAGGCCGATTCAGAAAAACGTGCGGGAGAGCTGGCAAGCGCCCGCTCTCCCTGCACGCGTGCAGGCCACTCTCCTGGGCACACGATTCAGGAGCGTGGCCTATGCAAATTAGGGCCCGTGGTAAAAGGAGGCGCTAGGGACACTAGTGCGTCCCTAGCTCCTCCTTTTTGACAGGAGCCGCGGCTGTCAGCGGGTTTGACAGCCGATGCTCAATTCTGCCGGCGTCGGTTCTCAAACCCGCTGACAGCCACGCGTTCAGAAAACGGACGCCGGCATAATTGAGCGTCCGTCTTCTGACCTGCGGGCCATGGGCCAGTTTTTAATTTTTTTTTTTTTTTTTTACTTTTGGGGCCTCCTACTTAATATCGCCAAGATATTAAGTCGGAGGGTGCACAGAAAAGCAGTTTTTACTGCTTTTCTGTGCACTTCCCCGGTGCCGGCAGAAATTAACGCCAGCCTTTGGGCAGGTGTTAATTTCTGAAAGTAAAATGTGTATCGCGCGGGATTAACTAATAGGACCATCAACATGCATTTGCATGTTGCGGGCGCTATTAGTTTCGGGGGGGGGGGGGGGGGGTTGGATGTGCGTTTTCGATGCGCTATTACCCCTTACTGAATAAGGGGTAGAGCTAGCACGTCGAAAACATGTGTCCAAATGCGAGTTAACAGTGTACGCCACCGGAGCGCACTGTACTGTATCGGCCTGTATATATATTTTTGTTACACTGTCAAATAAATAAAATTTAGTAGTATTTTACATTCTAGTTTTGTGCTTTACTGCATCGTCCATAGGTCATGGCTTCTGAGACAATATTTAGTACAGGACAATTAAAAAAAAAAAAAAAGAGACCAAAAAATACCCACGCACCATATGTTTGTAACAAATATATAGGAGATACAAAACAACTAAAGCATTATAAAAGGCAAATATCAGGCTTTAATTTTTGGGGGAATGGCTTGAAACACAATTCTGCCACTTCTTTTTAGATTTAAGAAGCAAAGCAGCTGGGGGATGTTCTACTTCAGACCCTCCCCTCCAGGCAGCCTGCAGGAAAGTGAAGAAGAGACTGTTAGCTTGGAGCAGACGGCACAGAGAACTGCTACCTAATCCAGCCCCTTCCTTCTTGTTCTATAGGGAACAGGAGAGGGATGGGGTAATACTGAAGCAGAGCAAAGAACAAGTACAAAAGAGGTTGAATTAGGAAAAGTTTGAAACTCATGAGCAGCTCTGCCAGTTGTCAAGGCTTCAGTCCTGGTGATTCAACCTCTTTTTTGTCTCTGTTACCCAGTGCTTAATTTCTAGCAGAACAACCCAGAATGACCTTCTGTCACCTTTTTTTCTGGGACCTAAGGAGGCAGAGACAGCAGTGGAAATCAGTTCTAGCTCCCTTGCAAAAAAAAAGAGAAGAAAAAATGGTGTTACTGATCATTTCTTGGCCCCCAGAAGACTGGAGCAGCCATACAGCCTTGATTTTTGTGCAATTTTTGAGGAGGATGCCATGAGGGAGAATGGCCACTGCTTCTGTCTGCATATATGAGTGCAGGTATTTGGGGGAAAAAAGAGAGGAAACCACCGGCCTTGGTCCCCTCTTCCTCACACAGGTCACACTCAACCCTTGTTTCAGCCACTCCGCCTCCCTCTGCCCCCTCTTCCACAGTTCCACTTCCTTTTTGCTACACATTAAGCCCTGGCAAATATAGCATTATGGATGGAAGGTAGGCATCATACCTGCCCTATAAATTGTTGAGAATGTATATTACACTGTAATCAAATACCCCTTAAGTCCATTTTTATTTAATTCCAAAACCTTAGTGAAATCTATATCCAAAAAGAACTTTTAGAAAAAGAATATATATATATATATATATATACCAACTTGATAGCAACCATTGTTTCGGCATCAAAACAGTGATACCCTTCAAGAACTTCCGTCGTTAAATTGCTGAATTTCTTTCTCCCATGAGGGACCTGTCTTGAATTAAAAGAGCCTTCGGTTTTGATTTGCAGTTAACATTTCATGCAATTTTCCGTATCCAGAGGGCGTTAATCCAAACAACTCCAGCTGTACAGTGGAATCAGATTAATTTAAAAAAAAAATTGCAACCTTTTCTTGATGACTAACGAGGAACACTTTATAGCTTCTCTAAGCATTAAAGGGTTTCTCCTATGTTTCCGTCAATACAAAAATTTAATCAACAGACTAAATTAACACTACAGCTAGCACTAAGCGGTCCCCACCACTCAGCAGCTCTCCCGCTTGCAAAGGAGACCGGGAGGACGCGCGTGGCCCGGCCGCATCCCGTGACGTCAGTACGCAGACTGCAGTGCCGCTAGCGCCGTTGGAGCGGCAGCAGGGACCGCGCGAGCGAGCGTCAGACCGAGAGACTTCGGGAAATAACACCACTGCTTCCTTCCCTCCCCCACTCCTTCTCCCTTGAGAAAAAAAAAAAAGGCAAGCAGAGTCGCGCAGCTCTCCCTCCGCAACCTGTCACGCGGCGGCTAATCCCCCCCCTTCCCTTTCTCTCCCCCCCTCCCTCTACCCTCCCTCCCTCAGCATGCCGCGGGTTTACATCGGCCGCCTCAGCTTCCACGCCCGGGAACGGGACATCGAGAGGTTTTTCAAGGGTTACGGCAAGATCCTGGAGGTGGACCTGAAAAACGGGTACGGGAAGGCGCCCTCCCTCCTGGCGGAGGTGGCGACGGTGGTGGTGGGGAACGCTTCGCTTGCTGCCCTTAAAATATTCCAACCCCTGGAGGGACCGCAAGGCCAAGGCCGGCCCTGAGTTAGCGGCCTTCGGACGGAAGGGGGCCCTGTCAGTCAACTTGTCGGCTACCGTTGGCAGGGCTGTGTAGGCCCGTGCCCGGCCAGCGCCTGCGCAGACGCTTGCAGCTCTTGGCGGGGTTTGGGTGAGGGAGGCGGCGGGTGTCCTCATTAGGCCCGCGGTTCCTGTAAGAGGCCAATAATTTTTCCTTTCTCTTCTGCGACAGTGTAATGCGGGCCAATGCATTTTTTCTAGTCACTACGGCCATGCATTATATACACTCACGCACTCCTTTTTTTTGTGCGCGTTCCCCCTTTCCTTTCTACAGTCAGTTATCTGCAAATAAGTTTGAACGTAGGCTGCCCTGTTAGCTGGGGGGGGGGGGGTCCGGTGATAAGTTATTTTAGAATTTATAAAGAAGTCCAATCATGTTATTTATTTTGCTTTCTCCACCTCTTTGAGGAGGAGCATCGGCCCAGCGGGACGTTTTGGATGTCAGGCCGTTCTTCCCACTTTGGCGCCTGCGCGCGCTTTCTTGCCGCGGCCAAAGATGGGGAGATGGAACGGGCCTAGCCGCCGTCCTATGATGAGAAAGGCTTTTGGATATGTAGGTTTAGCTCCATATAGAAATGCATCTTGATTATACATGTGAGACATAAAGGAGCCGATGTAAAAAGGTGCGCTCGGCACCGCGCACAGTTTAAGAAAATGTGGGTTAGTAAGGCACACCTCTCTGCATTGAGTACTTAATGCCCTCATTTCCACGCGAGGATGCTAAGCGTTACATTTCTTAATGCACATTTTATGAGAGTAAAACTTCTCGCTGCATTGGTAGTAGAGTTAACCCTCACAAAATGTGCATTCAAAAGTGGGTAAAACCATGCCTTCAGCTGAACACACCTTTCTGCATCAGCCTGAGAACACACGTGGTTTTGCCACTCAATGAAAGCCATCTATATGTGGCAGGGAACTTTTAAAGCAAAAGTACTGGCCACTGGTAATGAAAACATGTCATGTTGCAAAGTGCCCTGTTGGTAACACCTTTTAGATGTCAGAAAAAGACCAATAGTCCATCCAGTCTGCCTAGCAAGCTTCCTGTGGTATCTGCCACACCGTGTAGGTTACCCCCATGTATAAGTCAGTTATTGCTTGTCATGCTTTACTTATGGATTTGGCTGTAGAAGCAGTCCTGTGTTTTCCTATTTATTTTATTTATTTAACGCTTTTATATACCGAAGTTCATATGGCCATCACATCGGTTTACATAAAATGGATAGAGAGGAGGAAAAGGAAGGGAAGAAATAAAAGTTACATCATAACAAATAACTTTCAAATTAATAATTAACAAGAAAAGTTTAAAGGAAAGAGGACAGAATAGGCAAAGGGGGGGGGGGGGGGTGAAGCAATAGAGAAACAGGTAAATGGATTAGGAGTAATAGAACTCGTAGGGGGAATATATACAGTGTAGCAGATGGACTCAGGACCAGTGGGTATAGTGTGCTCCTGATAGCAGTTGGCGACGGATCAGATTTCAATCTGACGTCAGCCCTAGTACATATATCCCTACAGGACGCCATGCTCTTCAGTATTTTCCCGTCTCCATAGCAGTTTGGGACTCTGTACACGCTTGCACAGCGTTAGAGTATTCTAACCAAAGAAATTCAAATCAAAAAAGAAAACTTACCTCTACAGACAAGCCCCGCTCTCCTGCGGTGCTACCTACGGGTCCCTCCCCAGTCAAGATTCCTGAGGTGAATTCCGTGATCCCTCAGAGGTAGGCCTCTGTCCAGTAGCCGGCCCCTGGCGTGGACTTAGCCTCCGGCATCGGGTGCGGCTGAGAGGCAGTGGGTGCAAATTTGAGCGCAGCGGTGAAGGTACTTTTCCCTCTCCCCCGCAGCCAGAGACCACCCGGAACGAGACCGGGAAATGCTGAGATAAGACGAGGTAGAAAACTTCTTAAAAGTCTCCGGTCTCCGAGGCTCGAATAGCTGCACAGATCACCAGCCGGCTTCAGTGCTACCGGGTTCATCAGCCCTATCCGGGCTTAGACCCCGGCTCGTTACGAGGGTCCTCCCACGTTGAGACCCTCCGAGGTGGTCGCCATATTGCTTGCATGGTTGCCGTTGCCATTTCCATTTGATCGCCACCCTGTCCGCTGATTCTATTTGTATGCACAGAGGCGAGCCGTGCACACAAAATCACTTGTGCGCACACCAGCGTGTGCACAAGGGCGCCGGGTGCACAGCCACATGCTCAACTGTGCCGGGCGCATAAGTAAACCCCATGCGCACAGCTGCGCGCGCATCCGACCTACACGCACAACTTCGGCACACCCAGAGCGCATAACTCAGCCTCCCGGCGTACGTTTGAACGCACAAACCGGAGTTTCTTCTGCGCACACAAACCATGGCACCACCGGATAAGAAGCTCAGGGCCTCTACATGCCACATTAGAGCTGCGCAACACGAAGAGGCTACAGGCCTGTGTCTACAGTGCAAGGAGGCTCTGGGTGAACCAGGCCAAGGTCCTCTCCAGCCGGCACTGGGATCCGGATCCACGGACAGCACACCGGATCTGGCTACCCCAGTGGGATCCTTCCTCAAACGGGCTCTCCAGGGGACGCAGCGCCGCTTAATTTAGACCCAGCATCTTTCTCCTAGGTAGAGTTCTTCAAAGGTCTACATACCTTTGTCCACAAGCATCTGGCGCCCCCCGATGACACAACCACAGCTTCCCCCAGAGGACCCTAACGTCCCGGGGCCCTCTAAACCCAGAGAAGTGCCCCTCCCGCCTCAAAGCCCCAACATAGGGGACATGGACACCTCAGACGAGGATCAAGACTCCCTGGAGGGAGGAGAAATCCCTCCAGGAATGGAACTTTACCAAGCCATGAGGCGGTTCTTCACCAAAGACGAGCTTTCAGACCTCGTGGAGCACAGCTTGAAAGAGCTCGCTATCCCAGGCACAAGTGCCACAGGGGAACGGAAGACGAACACCCTCCTCGAGGGACTCAGTCAGGCCTCCTGCCATTTTCCTTTGCTGCAAGCCGTCCAACAGCTGACTGACCTGAAATGAGAGTCTCTGGAGGTCATGTTCAAAGGGGGGTGGCCCTGGCAGCCATGTACCCCCAGGACCCCGCTGCCAAAGATCTCCTGGCATTCCCAAAAATGGATGCCATGGTCTGCGCGGTCGCTAAGCACACTACCATCCCAGTTGAGGGAGGAGCGGCACTGATGGATACCCAGGACAGATGTCTGGAATTCATCCTCAAACAGTCTTTTGACGTTTTAGCTATGTCCCTACAGATCGCTGCCTGCTGTGCCGTGGTGATACGCGCCTGCTTATCTAAGACCAGGAAGCCACCACGCCCGTCAAAGCACTAGAACCAGCATCATTCCTCACGGATGCGACCTCCGACCTGGTACGCACTGCAGCCAGAGGTGTTTCGTCCGTCGTGGCAGCCAGAAGACAACTCTGGCTCCGAAGCTGGTCGGCCGACGCGACGTCCAAGATGAGACTCACGAGAATGCCTTTTAAGGGAACCCTCCTGTTCGGAAGCAAACTTGAGAAGTTAGCCAACAATTGGGGCGAATCCCCACTATCACGGCTACCGGATGACAAGAACAAGAGAAGCCAGCGCCCCGAACATCTAAGGGCAGGGGATCACAGCGCTTCAAACTATACAAAAGTACATATCAAACATCTCGCCCCGCAGGCAGGGGCCAGTCCTTTCGGAACAAGCACAACAAAAGGGGAGCCGGTTCTGACCCAGGTCCCAGCCACACCCCGCAATGAAAATCAGCCGGCCCATCCACAGGAAGAAGCCATAGGGGGCAGGCTTGCCCTATTCTACTGTTGTGTCCGTCGGTTCCTGACGCCCTCTCTCTGCCCTCCTCACCTCTTGGCGCCTCCCTCTTTGGCTGCCGTGGCATTTCTCTGCCAAGGTCCTCTGGCATCCCCGGACCAGCTCCACGCTGCTGACCGCCATGTTTCCTGGAGGCCTAGGGGCGCGCGCGTGGCACGGCCCCAACTGAAGTACTGGCGATGGCGCAAACCTCGGGGGCGTTCCCTGAAGATGACGTCACCCACGACTGTTATTTAAGGTCTTAGAATTTGCTAACAGATAGGAGTTAGCATGGGGGTTTCACTACCAACGCTACTCTGCCTCCTCGGACTAACCAGGGTTACCCGCTCCTCGGGGGCCTCTCTCTCTCTTACTTTGTAGATTGCAGTCTGGAACCGGTACTTGCTCCTCGAGGGCCCTTGTTCCTGGACTTCTTTGAATTCACTTCTGCCTGGAAGTCAGCACTGCCTACTACATCTGTGAGTTACCATCGTGCTGTCAGAGCTTTCCCTGGAACCAGGTAATCTCTCCTCGAGGGCCTATACTTTCCAGCTCCTGGTCTTCTATGAGTTTTGCCATCTGGTTCGGTACATGAACTCTGCTTACCCTGCCTACTCACTATATTTCAGTTTCTCTACAGCTCAGCCTCCAGGGATTGCTGTTCCAGCTTCTGAGGGACTACAGCCCAGCCGGGCATTCCAGCTCACTACTGCCACCTCTGGTGGTTCAGTATACTGTCTAATAAAAGAACTAGTGTGTGTCTCCATACTCTGAGCCTGAATGGTGGTCCCTCTCGGGGTCTTCCCCAGGGGCGTGGTCATCTGCCACTGGTCTAAGGATCCACCCACAACTCTCCTAAATATTACAGAATGCTAACTGCTATCTGATTGCTCCTCCCATCAGATAGCGGTTTTAGAACTCCCAAGTAGACTAACTCCAAACAAAATATCTACCAAAGATGGGTCGAGAGAACTTCGGACAAGTGGGTCCTAACCATCATTCGAGAGGGATATTATCTGGACTTCCACAACATTCCTCCGGACAAATTTGTGAAATCTCCCTGCCACGACCTCTCCAAGAAGATGGCAGTGGAAACCACGCTGACCAAATTGCTTGCGTTAAAGTCCATAATGCCGGTGCCCATGCAACAACAAAATACTGGGTACTATTCCATCTATTTTATCGTTCCCAAGAAAGAGGGTACGTTCTGACCCATCCTGGACCTCAAATCCGTAAACCGTCACCTGAAGGTCCCTCGCTTCCGCATGGAAACCCTACGCTCGGTTATTTTATTATTTTTTTTTTTAATTATTTATAATTATTTTACATAATATACAAATAGAACATTTGTATAGGCAATACAGAGATATTTCAGAAAATATAATTTAAGGCAAAAAAACCTCAATACAACAAAAACTTAACATTTCTCGTTCTCTAGTTACATAGGAAACAGGGAGAAAGTAGAGACATACATTTATAAGGAGTATATACTATAAGCATTTTACAAAGTTAGATGTTTAAAGCACAGATATATATATATCTATTCCCGTTATCCTTCATCAGGAAGCCTCCTCTCAGAAATAAAGGCCCTCAACTGTTCTGGTACAAAGAAAACATACGTATTCCTGGCAAGTTGAATTATACATTTACAGGGGTATCGTAACTTAAAACTACCCCCTAATGCTAAAGTCTCAGGTCTCATAACTAGGAAATCTTTCCTACGCTGCTGCGTAGATTTGGCTAGGTCAGGGTACACTCGAATTTGACACCCTAAAAAGGAAACATTTATGTTTTTAAAGTAGCTCTTCATTATCAAAGATACCGCCATTTCATCAAACGCGCTCGGTTATAAGAGTGATACAGCTGGGAGAATTCCTCACATCTCTGGATCTACCTGCACATCCCGGTCCACCACGAGCATCAGCGTTTTCTACGCTTCACGATCCTGGGCCACCACTACCAGTTCCAGGCACTACCCTTCGGGCTAGCCACAGCACCCCGAACGTTCACCAAAATCATGGTTGTAGTGGCGGCGACACTGAGGAAAGAAGGAATCCTCATACACCCATATCTGGACGATTGGCTGATCAGGGCAAAATCCCCAGAGGAAAGTCATCAGGCGACCACCAGAGTCAAAATTCTACTGGATAACCTCGGGTGGGTGGTCAACACAAACAAGAGCTGTCTGCAGCCCTCCCAATCTCTGGAATACCTGGGAGTCCGGTTCGACACCAGACAAGACAAGGTCATTCTGACTCCTACAAGGAGAACAAAGCTGATGAACCAATTGCAAAACCTGTTAAGCAGTCTTTGCCCCAAGGTGTGGGACTACCTCCAAGCCCTCGGTCTCATGACATCCAGATTGGAAGTGGTCTCATGGGAAAGAGCTCACATGCGACCCCCTATAGCGTTCCCTACTGTCACGATGGAATCCGATGTTCCAGAATAACTCCATTTGCCTCCAGCTCCCGGAGAAAGTTCTAACCCAGCTACAATGGTGGCTACAAGAAGACCATCTGAGCAAGGGAGTAAGACTATCCCCGCCGACCTGGATCCTGCTCACCATGGATGCGAGTCTACGAGGGTGGGGAGCCCACTGCCAGAAACTGACCGCCCAGGGGCAATGGAACAAGGAAGAGTTGGGATGGAACATCAACCAACTGGAAGCACAGGCAATCAGGCTAGCTTGCCTACGGTTCAATCACAGACTCCGGGGCGAATTGGTCAGTCATGTCGGACAACGCCACAACAGTGGCCTAAATCAACCGCCAGGGAGGAACCAGGAGCCAACATGTGTCCCTGGAAATAGACCCCCTAATGGCATGGGCGGAATCAAACCTACAAGAGATCTCAGCTGCCCACATTGCGGGAAAAGACAACGTCACTGCGGATTACCTCAGCAGAGAAAGTCTAGACCCAGCGGAATGGAGGCTGTTGAACACAGCCTTCCAGTTGATAGTAAACCGCTGGGGAACACCAGCCATGGACCTTCTGGCAACCTGGTCGAACGCCCAAGTTCCCAAATTCTTCAGTCGCAGACGGGAACCACAACCCCAAGGGATCTCGTCCAGACCTGGCCACAGGAAATCCTGCTATACGCCTTCCCACCGTGGCCGCTACTGGGTGGGATCATCCGCAAGATAGAACATCACAGGGGACCAGTACTTCTAGTGGCCCCGGACTAGCCAAGAAGGCCGTGGTACGCAGACATGCGAAGACTACTGACAGAGCCCTCTCTCTCTAGCTCCTCACAGGGATCTGCTCCAACAAGGCCCGATCCTCCATGAAGACCCAACCCTCCATGAAGACCCAACTCTATTCTCTCTTACGGTCTGGATATTGAGAGGACACACCTGAAGAAGAGTGGATACTCTGGAGCGGTGATTGACACTCTGCTCCGAGCATGCAAGTTTTCCACATCTCTAACCTACATACGAATATGGAGAATATTCAAAGCCTGGTGTGAAGACCGCGACATCCTCCCACGGACAGTCAAAATTCCCACGATTCTGGAATTCCTGCAGAACGGATTACAGAAGGGGTTGTCTCTCAACTCCATCAAGGTGCAGGTGGCCGCATTGGACTGCTACAGAGACAAGGTGGGGGGCGGCAGCCTAGCCTCTCATTCGGATGTCTCCCGCTTCCTGAAAGGGGTCAAACAGATCTGACCACCCCTGAAGTGGCCAGTAACTTCATGGAATCTATCTAGTCCTAGACTTCCTAGCAGGAGCGTCCTTCAGACCCACCTGCGGTCTGTCCCGACTACTAACACTGAATACTGCATTCCTAGTGGCAGTCTGCTCGGCCTGTCGCATCTCCGAGCTTCATGCACTGTCCTGTCGAGAACCCTTCCTCGGGTTCACACCGGGATCCATACGGCTACGCACAGTCCACTCCTTCCTCCCAAAAGTGGTTTCTCACTTCCATCTCACTGCCATCGCCAGATGAGCAAAAGGACTCGGAAGAATCTTGCCGCCTTCGCCATCTTAACGTCGGCAGGCTCCTACTCTGATATCTGGAAAGGTCGGAATCCGTACAAAAGACGGATCACCTCTTCGTCCTTCACAGTGGGAAGAAACAAGGGGAAGCGGCCTTATGGGCAACCATAGCCCACTGGATCAAAGAAGTTATCAAGGCGGCCTACGTAGAGGCAGGCAAGCCTCCACCTCTACAGGTCAAGGCCCATTCAACTAGAGCCCAGGCGGTGTCCTGGGCGGAAACGAAGATGCTGTCACCCGCCGAGATCTGTCGGGCGGCAACATGGTCCTCCATTCATACCTTCTCTAGGTTCTATCACCTGGATGTTCAGGCTCGGGAGGACACAGCATTCGCAAGGGCAGTACTAAGTGGGCCATGGGCAGCCTCCCACCCGGTTCGGGAGTAGCTTTTGTACATCCCATCGGTCCTGAGTCCATTTGCTACACGCTAGGAAATGGAGAAATTACTTACCTGATAATTTCATTTTCCTTAGTGTAGACAGATGGACTCGGCATCCTGCCCACGGCTGCCGACAATCATGGAAACCTCGGGGGACAGTCCTCGAGAGCAAGACAAACACGGTAAGCCAAGCTTCTCTCTAATTAGGACACCCATACCTACTGGGTGTCGGCGTTTCTCGGTTGAGTGCACTGGCATTCTCCAGCTATAACCACATCAACCAGTTCAGGTTAATCAAGTTAACCAAGTTATGCAAGTTATTCAGTCACACATATATCCACAATTGCTTTTCGAAGAGAATACTGAAGAGCATGGCGTCCTGCAGGGGCATATGTACCAGGGCTGACGTCAGATTGAAATCTGATCCATCTCCAACTGCTATCAGGAGCACACTTTACCCATTGGTCCTGAGTCAAACTGTCTACACTAAGGAAAACGAAATTATCAGGTAAGTAATTTCTCCATTTTTCCTTAAATTTCTGAGCATCAATACCCCAGACTGTAAAAAAGTTATGGCTCATGCTGGTTGTCCCTGAATCCAAATTTCTCTTTCCTTTCAGCCCCCACGCCCATCCTTCAAAGCAGAAAATGATGTTGCAGTTGCATCAAAAGCTTCAAGACTTATTGGTTTAGGGTAATAATCCTATATTTCTGTTAAAGGTAGTAACTGCTGCTCTTTGCTGGTTACCTCCGTGCACATCAGTTTCGCAGACCATAAAAGCTGGGGCCCTTGGTGGTTGCTGTCTAAATCCAATTCCCCTTTTTCCTGCTGTTGAACTAGAGAGCAATGTTGGAGTTGCATCAAAAGTATCAAGGTTTATTTGGTTAAGGGAGTAACCGCTGCATCAGCAAGTTACCCCTCATGCATGCTTTCTTCGTTTCCTTTAGGACTTGGCCATAGAAGCAGTCCTGTGCTTTTTCCCTTATGTCCGCGTAACAGATTCCCAGACCATGAAAGTTGGGACCCTCAGTTGTTGTCTGAATCAAATTCCTCTTATCCCCCTGCTGTCTTAAGTGGGGAACAATGTTGCAGTTGCACTAAAAGCGTCAAAGCATATTGGTTAAGGGTAGTAATCTCCATGTTTTCTGCTAAGGGTAGTAACCTTCGTACCAGCAAGTTACCCCCTGCACGCTTATCTCCTTTCTGTTCTGTAGCCTGTAGAGATCCACAGTGTTTATCCCATGCCCTTTTGAATTTTTTGACTGTTTTCTTCTTCACTACCTCCTCCGGAAGGGCATTCCAGGCCAGGCCTCTACCACCAATGAAGAAATATTTCCTGATGTTGATTCTGTGTCTCTCCCTCCCCCCCCCCCCCCCCCCCCCCGAGTTTCATTTCGTGATCCCTAGTTCTACTGTTTTCTTTCCAACAGAAAAGGTTTGAAATCCATACATCAGTGAAACCTTTTAGGTATCTGAAGGTTCCTTCCAGGGTATACATATTCAGATCCTTCAGCCTCTTCTCATAGGTCTTCCGGTACAGACCCCACACCATTTTCGTTGCCTTACTCTGGACCTCCTCCATCCTGTTTCCTTTCTTGAGATACAGGCTCAAGAACTGAACACAATTCTCCAGGTGAGGCTTCATCACCTCCCTTTTCTTTCTGGTTATTCCTCTCTCTATGCAGCCCAGCATTCTTCTGGCTTTAGCTATCGCCTTGTTAATTACGTAGCTTTGCCATCTTCAGATCAACCCCTTCTCTCACAGTTGTACAGGATGAACCTTTAAAACAAGGGAAACTGATAAAGACGAAGGGGTCACGAGTGTGGGCAGCAGCACCAAAATCTATTCATTTGCTGTCTCCTGGCATCCCCTGAACTTCTACTGCTGGAAACTTAATTCCATCTCTGACCTGAAGTTAAATTTCCAGTGCTAAGAAAAACTTGGGTTAGGCTAGCACACCTCTCTGCATCTGAGAGTACTGCTTAATGCCCTCATTTGCATGGGATTTCCATGCGAGAGCACTATGCATTACAGTTTTGAATGCACATTTTATGTATGTAAAACTCCTTCCTGTATTGGCAGTAAGCTTTATGTGCACAAAATTTGTGTTGAAGTGAGGGCTGAATGCACTTTATCCATCTCCTTTTCTACTGCCAATACAGCAAGGAGTTAATTTTTGTATTTATTTAGACTTTTATATTCCTCTTTTCACACGTTCAGCATTTCAAAGCGGATTACATTCAAGTAATGTAGGTATTGCCCTATCCCCAGAGGGCTTACAATCTACGTTTGACCCTGAGGCAATGGAGGGTAAAGTGACTTGCCCAAGATCACAAGGAACGACAGTGGGATATTGAATATTGGATATTGGTCTCCTGGTTCGTAACCTGCTGCTCTAACCACTAGGCTACGCACAGCAAGGTCAATTTTTAAAAGCCTTATGTGCACCAAAGCCGGGAGATACACGTGTCTTGTACCAGTGTGCGTGGCATGGATTTTAAAAAGTGCGTGTATCTCCTGGTACACGCACATCAAAAACGTAAAAAGGAGCAGGGTATGGGCACAGTCTGGGTGAGAAATGGGCATTCTGGGAAGTTAACTTGAAATGTGCCTGTAAGCATAAATGCGCACTGGGATCTCCTACCATGTAACTTTACTTCTGCTATGGATGATGTGTAAGTATTAAAATAAAAAAAAACAAAAAACTAGGAGTCGGGATTGAGTAAAAAAGAGGCTAAATAACCGAGGAATGGTTAGGAAATCCGACCTGTTAACTTGGTGAACTGGGTGTGAATTGGGAAAAAGGGCTATTGCATCTGCGCATGTATTTAATAAAATCCCACTCCACTTGTGCGATAGAGCTGGGTGTGCGCACATGTATGTGCGAGCAGCCAATTTTATATCATACACTCATAAACATGCATATGTTATAAAATGGCAGCGTCTCTGGGCGTACATGTATGCCCGTGCAGCTCTTTGAAAGTTAACTGTCAGTGTGCGTTTAAATTAGCACCCTTGTGTAGAAATTTTATGCTAATGATGGAATTAGGTTTTACTCCCCAGTGCAGAGATATTCTGGAAACTTAACGTCTAGTTAAAGTGTAGAAACATGCTTTCCACACATAAAGCATGTTTTCCATGCATAAAATATAAAATTTATCCACACAAAAAAATGCTTTCTGTGCAGAAAACATTTTTTATGCACATAAATTTTATGCATGGAAAACATGATTTATTTAAACAATTTATAGACTATGCACATTTTCTGTACATAAACTTTTTTTTTTTGTGTATAAACTTGATTTTCTGTGCGCTAAGCTTTTTCTATGTGCACATTTCTGCTTCATTTGCATTTTTAAACTCCTGATGCATTAGCAGACCATTAATTTACGGCATTGGGCATATATATATATATATATATATATATATATATATGATCTGGAAAGGAATACGACGAGTGAGGTTATCAAATTTGCGGATGATACAAAATTATTTATTTATTTATTTAGCATTTTTCTATACCGACCTTCATAGTTAAATACCGTATCAGATCGGTTTACATCGAACAGGGATAGAGAACAGTAACAGAAACAACTTTTTTGTAATCAGAAAAAACAAAAAGTTACATTTAACAAGGACTGTAAACTTGGAAGCTTAAACAGCTGGAAGGAAAGGCCTGAGAGGGCAATAAATTAAGAACAAAAGAGTCATAATGGAATCCGGGCTAGTGCTAGTTAAGCTATTAGAAGAGGTACTAATGCTTATGAAGTACTTAGAGGAGGAGCGAGGTTCCATTGCTCGTGAGCAAGGTTCATCATCTAATGTGTATCCGAGGGATCCGGGAAGGCTTGGCGGAACAGCCAAGTCTTAAGTTTTTTCTTAAATGTTAGGCAAGGTTCCAGCCTGAGGTCCGCGGGGAGGTTGTTCCAGATGGCTGGGCCTGCTGTCGAGATGAGGCGCGTGGCTTTGGTTGGAGGGGCTTGTAGCGCTCCTTTGTAGATTTCTCTAATCGGTCTGGTGGAAGTATGGAGTTTGAAAGGGATTTCGAGGTCGAGTTGGAGGTGATTATGGATGGATTTGTGTATTAAGGTGAGTGATTTGTGTAGGACTCTGTAGTTGACTGGTAACCAGTGTAGGTTTTGGAGGATGGGAGTAATATGTTCTCTCCGGTTGGTGTTGGTCAAAATTCTGGCCGCAGCGTTCTGTATCATCTGTAGCGGCTTGGTAGTTGAGCTGGGTAGGCCTGTGAGGAGAGCACTGCAGTAGTCTTGGCAAATATCAAGGATTGAAGAACTGTCCTAAAGTTGTGGAAATATAGGAGAGGTTTGAGTCTTTTTAACACCTGAAGTCTGTGGAAGCAATCTTTGGTTATGGTGTTGATCATATTCTTTAGATTAAGGCGGTTGTCGAGTATTACCCCAAGATCTTACATGAGTATGGGTGAGATGAGAGTTGTGGTGGGTCTGTGGAAGAGGGTTGTCTTGGTTGGAGGAAATGAGGAGGAGTTCGGTCTTAGAGGCATTGAGAACTAAATTTAAACTGTTGAGGAGATTGGTGATAGATTGTAGGCAGTTGTTCCAGAGCAAGAGTGATTTGGTAATGGATTCTGTTATGGGAATCAGAATCTGCACATCGTCTGCATAAATGTAGTGAATTAGATTGAGACTTGTTACCAGTTGGCAAAGGGGGAAGAGGTAGATGTTGAAAAGGGTGGGAGATAGTGAGGATCCTTGGGGTACACCAAGAGAAGAATTTGTCGACGGTGATTCTTTATTGTTAATCTTGACTTTAAAACTTCTGTTACTAAGGAAAGACTTGAACCAGCTGTGGACTGATCCGGAAATACCTATGTCTGAAAGGCAATTCAGGAGGATGGAGTGGTTGACGGTGTCGAAAGCTGCCGAGATGTCTAGGAGGATTAGAAGAAAGGAGTGGCCTTTGTCCAGTCCCATAATAATATGGTCTGTTAGTGAAATGAGAAGGGTTTCTGTGTTGTGTGATTTGCGGAAACCATATTGGGAAGGTTATAGGATGTTGTGTTCTTCTAGATAATCTGAGAGCTGGGTGTTTACCAATTTCTCTGTAAGTTTGGCTAAGAATGGTAGATTGGAGATGGGGCGGAAATTAGCTAGTTCGCTAGGATCTAAATTATGTTTCTTAAGGAGGGGTTTAAGGGCAGCGTTTTTTAGACTGTCTGGGTACATTCCTTGAGTTAAGCAGCAGTTTATGATGTTGGTCAGAGATCCAGAGATTGTGTTTGGGATAAGTAGCAGTAGTTTGGAAGGGATGTTGTTTGCTGGGTGGCTGGATGGTTTCTGCCTCTTAAGAATGGATTCGATCTCTTTAGTGGAGGTTAATTCGAAGTTGTCGAACTTGGCTCCCTTAAGCGTGTGGATGTTGGCGACTGAAACGGGGGGGGGGGGGGGGGGGGGGTTGGTCTTGGTTGGAAGGAGTGCAAGAGTGTTTGAAATCTTCTGCTGAAAGAATAGGGCTAGTTCATTTGCCTTAGATTGAGCTTGTTCGTCAGGTATTGTCGGTGGTAGTGGCTTTGTGATTTGTGAAACATATGAAAAGAGAGCCTTTGCATCATATTGGAGATCGTGGATTTTATTGGCGTAGTATTCTCTTTTTGATTTTAGAATTCAGAGTAGCTAAATCACAAGCGGACTGTGATTCATTACAGGAGGACCTTGTAAGACTGGAAGATTGGGCATCCAAATGGCAGATGAAATTTAATGTGGACAAGCGCAATGTGTTACATATAGGGAAAAATAACCCTTGCTGTAGTTACACGATGTTAGGTTCCATATTAGGAACTACCACCCAGGAAAAAGATCTAGGCATCATAGTGGATAATACTTTAAAATTGTCGGCTCAGTGTGCTGCAGCAGTCAGAAAAGCAAACTAGAATGTTAGGAATTATTAGGAAGGGAATGGTTAATAAAACGGAAAATGTCGTCTTGTCTCTATATCACTCCATGGTGAGACCGTACCTTGAATACTGTGTACAATTTTGGTCGCTGCATCTCAAAAAAGATATTGTTGCGATGGAGAAGGTACAGAGAAGGGCAACCAAAATGATTTATTTATTTATTTAAAATTTTTATACACCGGTCGTTGGGAACATCTCAAAAGGGGATGGAACAGCTCCCCTATGAGGAAAGGATGAAGAGGTTAGGGCTGTTCAGCTTGGAGAAGAGACGGCTGAGAGGGGATATATAGAGGTCTTTAAGATCATGAGAGGTCTTGAACGAGTAGATGTGACTCGGTTATTTACACTTTCGAATAATAGAAGGACTAGGGGGCATTCCATGAAATTAGCAAGTAGCACATTTAAGACTAATTGGAGAAAATTCTTTTTCACTCAACGCACAAAAAAGCTCTGGAATTTGTTGCCAGAGGATGTGGTTAGTGCAGATAGTGTAGCTGGGTTCAAAAAAGGTTTGGATAAGTTCTTGGAGGAGAAGTCCATTAACAGCTATTAATCAAGTTTACTAAGAGGTAGATTTTAAAAACATACGTGCACGCGTACTTTTGTTCGCGCCACTGTCGCGAACAAAAGTACACCAGATTTTATAAGATACGCACGTATCTTATAAAATGCGGGGTCGGCGCACGCAAGGCTGCGCAAAATCGGCAGCCTGCATTCGCCGAGCCACGCAGCCTGCCTCCGTTCCCTCCGAGGCCGCTCCGAAATCGGAGCGGCCTCGGAGGGAACTTTCCTTCCGCGTCCCCCCACCTTCCCCTCCCTTCCCCTATCTACCCCACCCCCTAGCCCTACCTAAATCCCCCCCTTTGGGCAAGTTACGCCTGCTTCAAGCACACCGCCCCGGCATCCCCCGGCACAGGCCGCAGTGCCGGGGGACTCGGGACTGCCCTCCCGGCCCGCCCCCGAACCGTCACCACGCCCCCTCCCGCCCCTTTTACGAAGCCCCGGGACTGCTTTGCGCATGCCGGCGGCCTATGCAAAATCGGCGCGCGAAAATCCGGGAGGATTTACATGCGCAGGGGTTTTAAAATCTACCCCTTAGGGAATAGCCACTGTTATTAATTGCATCAGTAGCATGGGATCTTCTTAGTGTTTGGGTAATTGCCAGGTTCTTGTGGCCTGGTTTGGCCTCTGTTGGAAACAGGATGCTGGGCTTGATGGACCCTTGGTCTGACCCAGCATGGCAATTTCTTATGTTCTTATGTTCTCTTTTTGTTTAGGGTGGTATTGATAGTGGGTTTACTAGCTTCCTGCTCAGTTCAGATGTAGCTTAGGTACTTCCCATTTGTTTGGAGTAATTTAACTGGATGGTGAGGAAAGTTAAATTTAAGATTACCTGATAATTTCCATTCTTTCAATTTGGTCAGACCAGTCCAGAGCCTTCCCTCTACTGCCAAATTTTTTAGTTCAGGCCTTAATGCAGCATTAAGAAATGTCTGCTGCATGTGGGTCAGTGCACAATGTGCTAAGATTGGTCTTGTAGATAGTTATTCAGTTTTCTTTATGTATGTATTCTCTGTTCTAGAAAGCCCTCTATTTATGCGTTATGCATTCTTAACTTGTTACAGAATCATATTATCAGGAGGTGAAGAGGGGGTCTGTACCAAAATTCTGCCTACTCCAGGATGAGGGCAGGGAATCCTACCAATTTTTGCTGCCTCCGGGCCCTTCATACCAATCTATATAGTTCCATTTGGCACGCAACTCCTTCTGCCTGCACAAGTGAACATTTTCAAAATTTGAGAGCCAGCTGTGTTGATCTTCTGCATCACAAGAATAGGAGTTTGCCCACAATTTTTTTAAATGGTTACAGTATCTGCTGGCATGAAGAGGTATGCCAGATGGAACATGCTTGTGTGTCACTATGTGGCATATGCATTGTGGGTTTTCAGCCCCTCAAGTAAATGCCTTTGAAACATTTATAAAGAATAGTAAAGCTGAATCTGTTCTAAATTGGATAGAATATGTTGAAAAGGAGTGGAAGGTCTTGTTCTGGGTAGCTTGACAGGACTGTTGTCCCATCTCATTATTTTTGGACTTCTGTTATTAGCAGGTTGGGTCAGAGTTCAATATAGTTAATTGAAAATTGGATCAGGTTGCTTGCTCAATAGAAATCATTTTTGTGCATTCTAGTTTCACTTGATTTTCTAGTCCGTTAGAAAAAGGAAAATGAAGACAATTTCCTCTCCATAAATGTAAAGGTACACTGCTATAAAGCGTTGCAGAATTTGCAAAGTAGAATGGAGAGTGCATGGAAATAATATATTAGAGCTTTTGAATTTAAACATAACATTTCTGGTTATCCATTTCTCTTTGTTAGACAAATACTACAAATGAAGATGAAGCTTTGTATTCTATAGAGGAAAAGAGCAGAGGTTGTAAATCATTGTATTTCATTTTTATGGATCTGATTTACAGATGGTTTTTGTTTTGTGTTTATTGAGAAAAAAGCTAAGTGAATCAGGCCCCATGTTTGTTAAAGGAAATAATAAACAGCATGAATAGATGGGGTGGAAAAATATTTAGGAAACTTGAGTGCCAGTAAAACATTTTTATGAGGCAATGGCATTTAATTTTTGTTCACTTTACTGGCTAATTTTTATCTTTGTTTTTGTCTTTTTAATTTCCTTTTTTGTTATTTTTTTGCTTTTTCTTTGCTCTCCAGGAACTGTCTTCCCACCTCCTCCCTCTAGGAACCCTCCCTTCCTCCCCTTACTTTCAGGCAGATCTTCCCATCCCCCTCAGCTGAGCAATAGGGCCCTGCTGGTGGCAGCTGCCACATTTCTGCTGACTGTGACCCACCAATGGCAGCCACTATAGCTGTCCAAAATCCATTCCCTGCAGGGTCTCATGTCTGGTGCTAGGGCATGAATTTTGGGTGACTGCCTTGTTAATAAGATTGCCAGTTCATCCAGGTCAACCCAGAGTCTGATCTAATCCTAGTTTTGCTCCATGGCATGCATGCAAATAGTCCTATTTTACTTAAGGAAATCAAAACAAAACAACTGTGTGTATGTAATAGGACAAAACTAGGACTGGATCATTCTCCTCGAGTTGACCTGAATGAGGCAGCAGTCCTTAGAAGGATGGTGCCTAGTAGTTACTAGTCAAATAGGTACAGAGTTGTGACTTCCCAAAACAGAGCCTGGACTTTATATTCATTCTAAAGAATGATTCGTTTTCATGTTAAACTCTCTTTATGTAGCTCTTTGTCAGAAACAATATCCAAGCAACTGAAATGCAAGGGTTTCCCGTTGATAGCAGGCAGCCTCGAGGCGTAGCTTTTTCGTAGCTGTTACAGAGCTTTATTTTGTGCGGCTGTGCACATCTTCCCACACGGTTCAGCGCCCTCCTCCTCAGTCTGTCTTTCCGCATTGCCGATTGCAAGCGAAGTGTCTCTCCTCAGCCATTTTTTTCCAGCTAGGAAGGAAAAAAAATAACTCGAAAGCACTTTTCAGTGCTAGCATGAGGCTGAGACCGCCTGGCTTTAAATAACTGCCAGTGCGGTAGGGTGATGATTATCACCGGCCACAATTACTGCTACATCTGCCTGGGCCTGGACCACGACCAGTCCTGCCACGACTGCGGCTGGATGTCCCCCTGGGCCCAGTGACAGAGTGCAGAAAAGATGGCCCATCTCCATGAGAACTATGGGGGCTCCTATGCCCCCACCATCATTGTTCCATTCCTCGCCCAGGGCCCAGCACAGCCCGGCCTGAAAAGAAGAAAAGGGCCTCCTGTCTGGGGCCTCAAGCAGGGCCAAGCGGACCAAGACCCCTATGGCCAAAGACCCCAGGCTTTTCAGGTCAGCATACACGGACCAGCAGTCCAACCCATGTAACGACAGCACGGGAGCGGGACCGCTGTCCACCCGACGCAATGCAGAAACAGACAGAGGAGCCCAAACGCGTCGACCTTATCTGGACGCTGATGCACGACTGTTCCACAATGTGTTGAGCAATCGCACGGACGCTCAGCACATGGCCTCTAGCCACGATGCAGTGTGCGACCCATCGACACAGTATGCATCCCCAATCGGATCGGGCTATGGATCAGGCTGCTTCAAGCCATAAGGACTCCGCGAAGCGCCAATCGCATAAACACCGGCAAGACCCACAGGAGAAAGATAGAGCGTTGTTATCTGTATACCCCGACTTGGAGGCTTCCTTGTCCTCATTGATGAGGGTATACTCAGACATATCGGTCTGCAAACAGAGGAGGAGATGGCCATAGTTACAGGAGCTGCTGGTGTACCCCCCCCCCCTCCAAGGGGGGGAGGGAAACGCCCAGCACCGCAACCTGCTCAGCCAAAAAGCCATAGCAGAACAGGCCATCTCCCAGATATCGACAGTTCTATCAGGGCTTTTTGCGTCCCTGGAGCCAGGCAACTGGACATCACCTCCGGCTAGTCTATCGTATGGTGATGGCCCTCTCAAGGAGGACGTGCCACCGGCCAAGGGGAGGCTGCCGAAGTGCGCACGCTCCCTCTTCTCTCCGCAACCAAGTTCACCTTCTCAGGGTTCGCTCTCATCACCCGGGTCATCTACAGGATTGCCTTTGGACCAGCCTGAGGAACCACCTGAGCCCTCCTCCCCGCCGGAAGATTTTTCTCATTCGAAATTCATTGAAAAGGTGAGAGCGAGGCTTAACATTGAGACCAAAAAAGTCCCGGACCCAAGGGTGGAGGTCATGGACATTCTCAAGATTTTTGAGGTGCCTGCCGAGCCGACAGTTCTTCCGTCTCATGACGTCCTTGATACAGTGTTGGAAAAGTCCTGGCAGTCTCTACCCTGCTGACTTCAAGAAAAACAGACCTGAAGTTCTGGATGAGACAGTCCCCGTACTACTCCTCTCTGCAGCTGCCACATGCCTCCATAGTCATGGAATCTGCTATGAAGTGCACCAAGAAGATGAGGCTGCACTCAGACGCACCACCAGGGAAGGATATCTGCTACCTGGATAAGTTCGGTAGGCGGTCCTTCCAATCTTCTATGCTGGGTGCTAAAGTACATCACCACCAATTCATCTCCCAGTATCTCTGAGTGCATCCAGTCCCTGAAGTCCTTCTTCAGCAATGACCCATCACCTGCAGGCCTCCCGTAACTGATCCTAGACATGGAGGAAGGATTGTGCCACCTCCTCCGTACCATCTATGAGTCCTTTGACACATCATCAAGAGCGTCCGTCTCAGCCATAGCAGCCTGTTGCCTGGCTTGGCTGAGAGTCAGTGTAATTAGGAGGATGTACATGAGAAGCTGGCGGATCTTCCCTGCAATGGTGACAACTTGTTTGGGCACAAGCTGTGCGAAACTGTCTCATTGCTAAAAGAGCAGAATGTGGCAGTCCTATCACTAGCTTCCCCAGCAGACACGCTACTACCAGCGCGAAACGCTACTACTCTGCATACCACAAACCCAGCTTCCAGAGGCGAATGTTCCACTCCTACCCACTGTATAGGGGGCTGGTTTTTCCAGCTGCCATGCCAAGTCCCCTAGCAAAACCAACAGCGAGGCAAACCCAGGGGCCAATGTCAGCAACGCCAGCTGTCCACTCCCACCCCTAAGCCTCTGCAAAGTTTTTGAGTCATGCAGGGCCGCACCCATCAATGCCAGTGGGGGGGCAGGGTAGCACAGTTCTTCCCTGCTTGGTCCACGATCATGTCCGTTCGTTGGGTCCTGGACATCATTTGTGAAGGTTACTGACTAAACTTCAAGCAGCCTCTCCCAGGATCCCCCCAATACCGCAGATCCTTTGGGACGTGCTTTCTTCACTTCTCAACCAGCAGGCTAGCCAGGTGATTCCACTGTGCCACTGGGGGCAGTGCTTCTATTCCCCATACTTTCTCATACCCAAGAGCTCGGGAGACCTTCGCCTCATACTGGACCTTCGTGACTTGAACAGATTCCTCCTCAAGGAGAAATTCAAGATGTCTTTGAAGACTATCCTACACTTCCTTCAGCCCAATGACTGGATGTGTTCACTGGATCTCAAGGATGCCTATTCCCACATTCCCATGCACCACTCCTCATGGCAGTACCTGTGCTTCTAGTCCAGTGGACACTACCAATACAAGGTGCTCCCCTTTGGGCTGTCGTCTGCCCCCAGGGTCTTTAAATGTCTAGCAGTGATGGTGGCCCACCTCCACTGGAAGGGGATTCAACTCTTCCCATACCTGGACGATTGGCTGTTCGTAGCCCTGAACGCCACTACGTTGGGACTTCACCTGTATGTATTGATAGAATGCCTTTAGAGCCTGGGCCTGGTCATAAAGTACGAGAAATCCAGTCTTCCAGCCAACCCAAGTCCTACGGTTCATAGGAGCAAGGCTTGACACGCTGAACCAGAGAATGTTCTTGCCCACTGACCGCGCAGAAGTTTTACGCAGCCTAGCCAAACAGCTGTGGTCCACTCGCAGCACGTTGGCTCATCAGATCCTCACCCTTCTTGGCCACAAGGCAGCATCTGTCTACATGGTTCCTTGCACCAGGCTACAGATGTGCTGCTTACAGTGGGGACTAAAGGCTCAATAGACTACTCAATACAGATAACCATTGTCAGACACAATCTGCCTGACCCGCTCCATGCACAAGGATATAGCTTGGTGGCTACACCCATGATTCCTCACGACAGGCGCATTGTTCCGGCCACTTCCGCACGAAATAATCCTAACCATGGACACGTCGCAGAAAGGATGGGGAGCCACATCAGCCATCTGTGGCTGCAGGACCTATGGTTACCATCAGAGAAGGTTCAACAGATAAACCTCTTGGAGCATCGAGCAATCTAGAATGCCCTTCTCACCTTCATGAATCAGAACCAAGGGAAGGCAGCCATGGTCCATACGGACAATCAGGTAGCTATGTTTTATATCAACGGAGGAGGGTCTGGTTCTTGGAAGCTCTGCAAGAAAGCAATAGCCATCCTGGAATGGGCTGCCCAGCACTCCATCAGTTTGCAGGCCACTTACCTCCCCGGGATAACGAATGTCTGCACAGACTGCCTAAGCAGAATATTTCACCCACATGAGTGGTTGCTGAACCAGAAGGTAGCAGACCAAGTGCTCGCCCAGTGGGGCACTCCAATCATGAATCTGTTCGCGACAGTACACAACAGAAAGGTGCGCAAGTTCTGCTCCCTGTTTCCGAGCCCCCTCCAATCGGCGCAGGATGGCTTCCTCATCCTGTGGTCGGGGGGTCTCTTCTACACCATCACTTCCATTCTTCTGCTATCCCGCACTGTGCAGAAGTGCATAGAGGATGTTGCTGACTTAATCCTGATCGCCCAGGCCTGGCCACGTCAACCATGGTATGTGTACCTCGTCCAACTGTCGATAGCTCCACTGATTCCCCTTGGACATGAAGGAGACCTCCTTTCCCAGGAAAGGGGAGCCCTGCAACAGCTGGTGCAGTCCTCTCTGAATCTTACAGCCTGGAGATTGAAAGGACACTACTCACTGGGCAACAAATTTTCACAAAAGTATTGTTACTGAAATGAAATTAGTCAATTCTTATAAATTTCCATGTGCTAAACATGAATGTGACTGTGAAAATGCAAAATTGGCTCTAGTTTTTTTGTAATATGCAATAATATAATTACATCTTGAATTGTATGCCAATAGTAGGAGACCTACGGTTAATACCATTTGAAAAATGAAGTCATAGACTACGTCTTAGATTTCTTTGCTTGTCTCTTGTACACCTGTTCGGGAGCATCTCTGCGGAGTGTCCAGCAGTAGTCAGCCAGCATGAATATTTCAAATGCTCACCCTTTCTGACTGGGCTTCATATAGTACACTGCTGACGTCAGCTTACTCAGCAGCAGCATGGCAGTAGAACTGCATTGCATCAGAAAATTATGTAATAAACTCTGGATGATGTGTGCATGATGGTATTATGCAATATGATGCAATATTACATCATTCTAGGCTTATTTACAGTCCTACTGGATAAATTTACATGACTAAACATAGAAAGTGAACTATATTAAATATCTTCAAAATGAGAGCCAATAAAAACTTTTCATGGTCATATTCATGTTCAGCACATCAAGATATTATAGAGTAGTTCCTTTTTAGGTCAGTAACACTTTTATTGTTGCCCAGTGTAACAGAACAAGGGGTATCTTACGAAGTCCAAAACTTCATCTCCTTACGCAAGCAATCCACAAGAAATTATCATCTGAAATGGAAGACTTAAGCCGCCTGTTGCCGGCAAAACCAGATGGACCCGTTTGCCAGCTCACCCCAAACCCTGCTGGATTACCTACTCTCTACCAGTCGGGTCTGGCGACAGCTTCGGTGAGAGTGCATGTCAGTGCGATAGTAGCCTATCATCGCCCGCTTGATGGCCAGTCAATTTCATCACACCCGCTGATCTCCTGTTTCATGAGGGGCCTCCTACGCCTAAGGCCCCCGGTGACAAAACCTCTGGTGCCCTGGAACCTGAACCTGGTTCTTGAACAGTTAATGCTACCCACGTTCGAGCTCATGGACAGTTTTCACATCAAGTATTTGACCTGGAAGGTGGTGTTTCTAGTAGCTTTGACGTCGGCCAGAAGAGTCAGCGAATTACAGGCACTGGTCCACTTCCCTCCCTACCTATAATTCCACCATAACAAGGTGAACCTTCGAATTCACCCTTCATTCTTACCCAAGGTGGTCTTGGTGTTCCACCTCAATCAGACCATTACTCTTCCTACTTTCTACCTGAAGCCGAGCGTCTGTTGCATACCCTGGACTGCAAGAGGGCGCTAGCCTACTACAAATGTAGGACCCAGGGGGATCACAGGGCTTCGCAACTGTTTTGTTTCCTTCAACCCGAACGCACAGGTCTGTTGGTGGCGAAACGCACCATCACCAGCTGGATTTCACAATGCATCCAATTCTGCTACTCCAAGTGCTCCCACTCTCTCCCGACCAGGGTTAAAGTGCATCAATTCAGAGCTGCAGCTACATCAATCGCTCACCTAAGCAATGTGCTGCTAGTGGACATCTGCAAGGCTGCCACATGGTCATTGTTGCTTACCTTTACTGCCCAATACTGTCTGGCAGAAGTCGACAGACGCAGCTCTGAGAACAAAGGTGTTAACTCACTTCACGCATCAGGAACCCCCCCCCCCGCGGCTGTCCAAGGTAAGACGGGATGGGCTTGCAGTGGGGATCCTGTAGTACGAGCGACACGCAACCTGGGAGCTAGGGACTCCCAGACATCATTAATTCAGCCCTGTATCGAAGGGAAAAAGCAAGTTTGCTTACTGTAAATGGTGTTTCATAGATGCAGGATAAATTAGCCATGCGTGCCCACCCCTCTCCCTGGACCGGAGACGAGGGGTGGGGGGGGGGGGTTTGCATTCAAAATTCTCCTATGCTATATTACAGACTGAGGAGGCAGAGGGTGCTGAACTGCGTGGGAAGACAGGTGCAGCCACACAGAGCAAAACTCTGTAACAGCTACGAAAAAGCTCCACCTCAAGGCTGCTCGGATGGACGTCCCAGTCAGCATGGCTAATTCATCCTATCTACAGAAGCACTGTTTACGGTAAGCAAACTTGCTTATGTGGGGTAGGGAAGATGCATTATGGGCTGTCCTAAAAAAAAACAAAAAGATGGTGCTTCCCTTTACATTAGTGTAGTCAACAGGCCTCCGACTCAAACAGAAGAACTCTACAGAAATCTGGTTATAGACATCCAAAAGGTGGGAAAGAAGGGAGAAGTGTTGTTAGTTGGAGATTTTAATCTGCCAGATGTGGATTGGAGCATCCCATCTGTGGAATCTTCAAGAAGTAGAGAGAGAGTGGATGCTTTTCAAGGGTCTCCGTTCAAACAAATGGTAATGGAACCCATGAGGGGAGAGTGTGATACTTGACCTGGTGCTCTCAAATGGGGATAATGTCTCAAATTTCCGAGTAGGTGCCCACCTGAGCACCAGTGACCATCAGACGGTATGGTTTGATATTGCAAACAGGTTACAGAGAAGAGACACACAGACCCAAGTTTTGAATTTCACAAGTACAGACTTTGTCAAAATGGGAATCTTACTAGAGGAAGAACCGGAAGCATGAGAGAAAGTGAGGTGGAGCGTGGGTGAGGTGGAACAGTGGGCCAAACTGAAATGAGCTATTAGAAAGGCAACGAATCTATATGATAGAAAGGTAAACAGTAAGAGGAAAAAGAAAGTGATCTGGTTCTCAAAGGGAGTGGCTGAAAAAATAAAGGCAAAAAAGAACAGTGTTCAAGAAGTATAAAGGATCCCAAAAAGAGGAACACTGAAGAATATCTGGTGAAACTGAGGGACACGAAGAAAAAAAGCAGGAAAGCAAAAGGTCAAGTGGAAAAAGGATTGCCAAAGAGGTAAAATGATGTGACAAAATTATTTTTTAGATATATCAGAGAAAGAAGGAAGGTCCGTAGTGGTACAGTGAAATTGAAAGGTGAGAAGGAGCAATGTGTGGAGAGAGATGAAGTGGCAGAAATATTAAACAAATACTTCAGTGCTCACTAAAGAAGACCCTGGAGAAAGACCGTTGCTGGATGGACCATTGGTCCTATTCTCCGTTATTTCTATGTTTCTTCACATTTTTATGCATTGGCTTTCTAAGTGTGTTAGAAAATAACTCAATTTTATGGCTGTAATTTCTTTTCTGCTTAGGTTTTGTTTTGAATGTGTAGTTCTGTGCTATGAATTTGGCTAAAAATTCCAACATTTATCACAGTCTGACTTGATGTTCTGGGAAAAATAAATACAGGACATGTTCATTCAGCTGATGAGGTTGCTTAATAATTGTATTGTAAAGGGTCTCGTCTCATCAGCTAATTTAGACAATAGATTTTACATCAAACCAGAATGGCAAATAAGACCTGTAATTACATCCTGATTAATACTGGAGCATGATGAATGCATTATAAAATTTTATAGTATCTGTGTTGCTTTCTTAAAATAAGTTACAAGTAGTCACCACATTGTTTGCCATAAGTCTGCTGCATAACTGTTCAAATATATGGTATGCCATGCTTGCAGTGTACAATATGTAGGGTCCTTCATTTTCAGTTTAAACCAATTTTTACCCATAAATTCCCAGATTTTGCCAAAGGTGACAATTAGTTTAAACCAATTTTCACCCTAATTTTAGGCTGATTAAAGAGCAGCTCCAGAGCTGCAGATGTAGCATCTCAAGGCCTTCAGCAATTGCTGGAAGCCAGAGCAGGTCAAAACATCAGCATTTCAAGTCCTGCCCCCCTACCACCAGAGTAAGCACTCGCCCTCCAGTGCCACTAATGTGCTGTTTCAAGTCCCTCCTCCCCCTCCCACCAAGCAGCCAAAGTATTTGCTAATGAGGCATTTGAGGTGGGCCACACCCACCAGAAGCAGTGCAGTGCATGAGAGCATGGGTCCCGAAGGAGAGGGGAGGTATCTGGAGCCACCCCTAATAAGGATGAATGCTGTTGCAATGGGGGAAAAGAGGGAGATTCTCGGGGGTGTGGGGAAAGTGAGGGACATGCTAGAGATAAGGATGTGGATGAGTGGGAAAATCTGCTTAATATTCTTTTATTGTCCTGGCTTCTGTTCACCAAAATAAACTCTGATATTTACCTGGAAAATTGAATTACCTTTTTCCACTGATTTTCTCCTGTTTTTGTTATTGTCATAAACCTGATAATTACCCAGGAAATTAAAAAAAAAAAAAAAACCTGAAAATGAAGGACCCTAAAAATATGGCATATTTTATGGATTGATAGAAGGGAGTTTAAAAGGAAAATGTTTCTTCTAGTTTTTCTTTTCAAGAATAAAAGGGTTTTATGCTTTGATATTCTTTGCTTAATCAGCTATATTCTATATTGGCAAGCTCAGTACTTCCACCAGATGATAGAAATTTGTTTAGTTTGTTACTGGGGTGCCTTATTTAAAATGCATTCTAGTTTTAGCAGCCAAAAGGTGACTCTTTTAGTTTCAAATTATAGTTTAAATAATGATAAATGTCAGAAAGTGTGAATAAACATGTATGCTTTTTATAGCCCTCAGGCTGCTGATTTATTTTATTTTATTTATTTATTTAACGGCTTTTATACACCGAACGTTGGGAACATCTCATCGGTTTACAGAGAACACAAATTTAGCAACAGGCTTTACAATTAACGCATGATTATATGAAGAACAGTTAAACCATTAGTATTTACATATAACAAGTTCGTTTTTACAAGTAACAAATAGGGGAGGAGGAAATGTGAGTTAAGGTTAGTTAAACTTGGAGGAGCAGGAAAATTCCGAGAATTGGGGGGGATCCTTACATTTAGAAGGGGTAAATATACATGTGTTTGAGAATATAATGTTCTTATATACAGTTGTAATGCCTTTATATACACTTAGAGGAATATAAAGGGAGGTGGAAAGGAAGTGTAATGGCAATGGAGAGGATGGGGGGTGGGGTGGAAGAGGGAGGAGGCCATGGTGCTTTGGGGGCCATGAAGAGGGTGGGGGGAGGGGTGGGGGAGGAAGGCGGGATGGAGTTAGGGAGGGAGTGTGGGTGAGTTTAGGGAGGGAGTGCAGGTGAATGGGCGTAGGTTAGGTGTATGAGTGCTTGAAGAACCAGGTCTTGAGGTTTTTCCTGAACATTTTGGGCAGGTTTCTAGGCGGAGGGAGGTGGGTAGTTTGTTCCAGAGGAGAGGGCCTGCTAGGGAGAGGGCCCTTTCATTTGTGGTGCGGAGCTTAGTGAGTTTGGGTGAGGGGGTATGTAGTGTGGCCAGGTATTGTTTTCTAGTGGGTCTGTTATTGTTGTGAAAGGAGAGATGTTCTTTGTACCAGTGCATGTTCTGGTTGTGAAGAGATTTGTGTATTAGGGTGAGGGCTTTGAAGGTGATTCTAGATGCTACGGGTAACCAATGTAGCTGTTTGAGTACCGGGGTTATGTGGTCATTTTTGTGGGTGTTGGTGAGTATCCGGGCAGCTGCATTTTGGAGGAGTTGTAATGGCTGTATGGTGCTTTTAGGCAGGCCTAGGAGCAAGGAGTTGCAGTAATCTATTTTAGATAATACGAGGGCTTGTAGTATGGTACGGAAGTCGCTGAGATGTAATAGAGGTTTGAGTCTTTTTAGGGTGTGCAATTTGAAGAAGCAGTCTTTGAGGGTATTATTGATGAATTTTTTGCAGTTGAGGTGGCTGTCAAGGTATACGCCGAGGCTTCGTACATGGGTAGGGAAGGTGATGTTGGTGGAGGGATCATTGTTATGTGTGAGTGAGGGGGTCATAGGAGGAGTGTGGGAGATGTTGGGGGGTGATATGAGGATGAGTTCCGTTTTAGCAGCGTTGAGGGCAAGAAAGTTGTTGGATAGGAGGCTGCTGATTTCGGAGAGGGCGGATTTCCAAGTTTCAATGGCTTTGTGTATTGAGTCACTAACCGGAATAAGTATTTGCACATCATCAGCATATATGAAGTGCGGAAGGCCAAGTTTAGCTAGGAGATGGCAGAGGGGGAGGAAATATATATTGAAAAGTGTAGAGGAAAGAGATGATCCTTGAGGTACTCCTTGAGCGAGGGAGTGGGGTTTGGAGGTGGAGTTTCCAAGTTGTACGCTAAATTGTCTTTCAGCCAGGTATGAGTGGAAGCATTGAAGCGCCGATCCTGAGATACCAATGCTGCTGAGACGTTCTAATAGGATGTGATGTTTAATGGTGTCAAATGCATCCTCATTCTTCTTGACATATCTAGCTTAGGAAATGCAATAACAATTAAATGTTATAGGTTGTCACAGCAGGTTTATGCATTGAATAGTATTTAAATTCCACCAAAAATATACTGTACGCTTAAATCCTATGAAATATTCTTGCATAGTTTCTGCCTTTCCTTCTAGTCTTAACTGAATATCATGTAGACTTAAAAAGCCGTTAAGAAAGATTTAGATGATTTGACTGCATATTTCAATCCATTAATTTAAGTGGTTGCTCATGGCAGGGACTCAATGGTAGTACATATACCCAAAATAATTTAAATGTGTATTGCAGCAAATTCCCCATGTTCAGCCAGGACTAGCCTAAAGAAATGTAACATATCTTGCTATGTGTCTCCTAAGGGGTTTTGGAGAAACAGTTTTAACAAGATTGCTGCATACCAGTTGGTAGTGGAGTCTTTTGTAAAGCTGAAGCAGAGCAGCGTACAACAAATGCTCTATGCCCACAGGGCACATTTCCACTTTGTCAGCTTTTTGAGTCAGCAAAGATGAAATACTTTTAAAAATTGATTTGTCTGGATCATTAGACTATTAATTTGAACAAGAAAGGTTTCCTTTAATTTGCATAAATTAAGTATGCATGGGAGGCTAAAACTTGCACCTTATTTATTTATTTATTTAAATACTTTTCTATACCGAAGATCATGTACAAGTACATATCGGTTCGGTTTACAGTGAACCAACATTTGGAAATTACATCAAACAATATGAACTTAATTTAACAAAAGATTGTACAGCAAAACTATATGAACATAATTAACAAAATTGTATGCGAATAGAGTTATAGTTGAACAAGCATGACGAGTGGAATATGGGGAAAATCAAAAAAGGAAAAACATGATAGTCAGCACAGGGAGTACATTATACCTTGTAACAGGCAGTGTCTTTAGACTTAGAACTTCCTTCAGTCCTGCTGTTTCTTCATAGTCCTCTGAGTGCAATTTGATTTTAGTTATGTGGGGGAGGGGGGGGGAATAAATATATAAAAGCAAAATGCTAATGAGCCCAGAGTACTTGTAGATTTTGAGTATTTGCCATTTCTTTCAGTCATTTGGATCCACATAAAGATGTTTGCTCAGGAAAGCATATTATATTCATTTTTTGCTTTCTTTGAAGTTTTATTCACTTTGTAAACTGAAGGCCCTACAGTAAATGTTTTTTCTGGGGTTTTATTTGGAGGGGTTTTTTTGGACTTAGTAAACATTTCTGCCAGGGCTATTTCTTTTCCTAGTGCCCGTAAGACTTAAATTAAAAACTAAACAAATATATAAAATTAAAATAGCTTTGCCAGAGAAAAAGGTACATAGGCTTGACTATTTTGACAACGGATAAAAATCTTTTTTTTTTTTTTTCTTCTGGCCTTTTGTATGGTAGCACAGTTGTGATGCTAGGAGCCAAGCTACTATGAATATTAAGCAGATACACATTTGACTCTTACCAGAAGAGCATTCCAACTTTAGCTACTAATAGCAAAATACAAATGATTTAGAACTGACTGGTAAAAATGAGGAAAATAAAATATAGGATTAAATACTACATGTGGGAATTTTAGGGATGTACAGCATTGCCAGCAGATAGTTATGTCAGAGTTCATTTTTACAGATTAAAGTCCTGTTGGTGAAATATGTGCTCACTGCTACAATATGTTTTAAAATGCTTGATTATTTATATATATTTTTTTTAGTGAACTAAAATTGTTTAAATTTCTTAGAATTTTGAAAATGTATTCTTAAGCTGAGCAGTCATAGTTAAGTGAGTTTCTGCCTTGCCATTGCCAGCATCTCACACAGACCCAAATAACTGACTTCAGCATAGCAGTTGGTGTCTTACTCTAGATTGTTATTGGAGGCTATGCTTGATGACAGGTGGGAAAGTATATCAGAAAGGCCTTGCTTGTGGGGATAAAGGAAAAGCAGCTCATAGCCTAGTCTTTCTTGCTTTATTCCATAATTTATTTTTTTTTTTAAAGGTATGGCTTTGTTGAGTTTGATGATCTGCGTGATGCAGATGATGCAGTTTATGAACTCAATGGTAAAGACCTTTGTGGTGAGCGAGTAATCGTTGAGCATGCCAGAGGTCCTCGCCGTGACGGCAGTTACAGCTCTGGACGCAGTAAGCATGTCAGGCATTTGCTTGTTTTTATTTTTATAGCAATATGCATATACACATCTTTATACATTTATATATTTAAAAGTAAATAATTTAGTATGTTTAAAAAAGTGTAAATTTTAAATTAGTTTTGTAATTCTGATTTTAAAGTAAAGTTGATTTAGAAATTATCAGTTTGATGCACTTTTATAAAGGTGGATTTTTGTTTGATTAAATTAATGAGCTATATTTCTTGTATTAATTAGTTTAATTTGTAAAGTATATAAATGGTTGTTTTCAAAAAACTTAACAAAGTCCTCAATGTTTTAATTGAAAGAGTCCTTTGAGGCTAAGATGACTGACTGCCTGTTCCATTTGCTGACCTTGGGTTACCTTTCCATGAGTGGCTCTTTGACCTTTGTGGCCCTTGGCTGACCAAAAAAGAAAGCCATGTGACGACCGCTACCTTTTCCCATTAGACCTGGGTGGTGAGGATCCCAAGGGTTAGAGACAGATGAGATTAAACTGAAATAGGTGCCTGAAAATCTTTTTTTCATGTCAGATATTCTGAAAACCTTTAATTGCCGTAAGTAATAATAGTAACTGGCTTAGTGGTTTAGTTATTTAAATATATTGTTTAATAGTTAAACATATTTTTTATGCATGTTAAAGTTAAATATAAATATAATTAATTTACATCCTTAATATATTGTAGAATGCCAGTTACAATTGTATTTTATATATATATATATATATTACTATAAATAATTTTTAATTAACTTATAGTTTAGTATAGAGGGTGTGGGGACAAATTGTTAAATGTTATATTAGCTGAAATTTGGGAATATAGCTTATCTGGCATAGAGTAAAGCCATGTTGCTTGCTATTCTTCCACTAAAGTATGGGTATCCATTTGTCACCGTTTCAAGGTGGATATGGGTACAGAAGAAGTGGACGGGATAAATATGGACCACCTACCCGTACTGAGTACAGATTGATTGTGGAAAATCTGTCAACCCGATGCAGTTGGCAAGATTTGAAGGTTTGGAGACTTTCTGTTTTATGTGCATGGGCTGGGAGGTGAAATAATACTTTTGAGTGCTTCTCAGTGTACATAGTGCTGTACAACATAAATGACAAGCTCCTTGTCCTAGAGCACATACAGTTTTGAGTTTGAACAGTGGGATAAACCATGATTGTTGCACCTGAGATCAGAAGTATAAAACTGATGTCTTTCTTTGTGTTCTTGGTGTTTATGCTACAAAGGTTCAGAAAAAAACCTATATCAGTACAGATAGTTTAATACATATTTGTGTACAGAACCCAGTCAGCAACACATGACCATTTTAATACCGTCACTTGAAAAATGACCCATATACATTAAAAGAAAATCATATCTTCTAGGGAGAGAGTAAAGTTTTGAAAAATTAATTTGGTAAATAGATATATAAAAAATGTCCATCTTAAACTGATAAAATTAAATTCTATAAGGAGCTCTGGAAAGCATCCTTGTTTAAAACTGTTATCAGTTACATCCTATGAGGTATCTGGTCGATACTGCATGTAGTATAGGAGATACCCTTTGTGGCATAGTCAGTGTGGAACAATGTGATCCAGTGATTGGTAATACCTTTCCAAACTGGCTCAGTGTTTCATAGAAATCATAGAAAAACTGCTTAAAGAATTTAAAAAATATCGGGGTTGAAAACTATGGGTGGCTGGTGGTTAGGGTCACTAAAAATTTCCAGGCTGGCATTTCAAACCTACACCCTTCCAGTAGATCACAGCAAGTTGGCAGCTTGTCTACAATTCCCCTGCTCTACGAAACGGGTGCATCACTGTCAACCCATAACCTGGTTTCTAGATGTCTAAAAATGTTCAGCCTTTGAAAACAATTTAAATAAAATGGTGATTTCCTAGCGTGTACAGATGGACTCAGGACCAATGGGTATAGTGTACTCCTGATAGCCGTTGAAGCCGGGTCAGATTTCAATCTAACGTCAGCCCTAGTACATATACCCCTGCAGGAAGTGCAGCTCTTCAGTATTTTCCGTCTCCATAGCAGTTAGGGACTTTTTGCACGCTCGCACAGCGTTAGAGTAATTTTACCAAAGAAAACCAAAATAAGAAATCTTACCTCTACAGACGAGCCCCGCTCTCCTGCAGTGACACCCATTGGGTCCCTCCTCCAGTTGAGAATTCCCAAGGTGATTTCCGCGATCCCTCTGAGGTAAGCCTCGGTCAGGCGGCCGACCCTCGGGGACCTAGCCCCCGGCAGCGGGTGCAACTTCGAGCGCGGCGGTGAAGGTATTTTCCCTCTCCCCCCGCAGCCGGAGACCGCCCGGAACGAGACCGGGAAGCGCCGAGACAAGGTAAGGTAGAAATCTATTTAAAAGTCTCCGGTCTCCAAAGCTCAAAGAGTCACACAGGTCGCCAGTCGGCACCAGTGCCACTGGGTTGATCTGCCCTAGCAGGGCTAGACCCCGGTCAGATCCGAGGGTCCTCCCACGTGGAGACCCTCCGAGGTGGTCGCCATATTGTCCGCGTGGTCGCCGTCACCATTTTGATCTGTTCACCACCCTGTCCGCCGTTCTGATCCGTGCGCACAAATACCTTGTGCGCACAACGTCACACGCCCAAGTACCGTGCACACGAGTGATGCACATAGCCACATGCTTACTGTGCCGGGCACATAACTTCGATCTGTGCGCACAACAGCTCGCATATCTTCCTGAGCGCGCACCAAACCTACACGCACAACTTCGACGTACCGGAGCGCACAACTGTATTTTACGCACACAAGCCATGGCACCACCAGAAAAGAAACTCAAGGCTCAGGGCCTTTGCCCAGCATGCCACATTAGAGCTGCACAGCATGAGGAGGCCATGGCCCTGTGTATACAGTGCGAAGAGGCCCTAGGGGATCCAACTCATGGCCCTCCCCAGCTGATACTGGGTTCCAGCCTCTCGAGCAGTACACCGGACCTAGCATTGCATAGCGGGACCCTCCCTCAAACGGGGCTCCCCAAGGACACGGCGCTCCTTAATCTAGACCCAGCATCTAACTCCTGGGTGGAATTCTTCAAAGGTCTGCATACCTTCGTCCACATGCAACCGGGTCCTCCTATAATACGGCCCAGGCTCCACCAGAGGACCTCAACATCTCGGGACCCTCTATGCCCAGGGAAGTGATCCCACTGCCCAAAGCCCCACCTTCGGGGACATGGACAACTCTGATGAGGATTCAGAACCCCTGGAGGAAGGGGGACAGAGCCCCACCGAACCATGAGACGCTTCTTCACCAAGGACGAGCTTCCAGACCTGGTCACACACAGCTTAAAAGAGCTTGCTATCCCGGGCACAAGTGCCTCGGGGGAACCTAAGACGAACCCCCTACTAGAGAGACTCCGTCAGACCTCCAGCCATTTCCCACGATTACAAGCCGTCCAGCAACTAATTGACCTGGAATGGGATGCCCTGGAAACTACGTTCAAAGGGGGGGGGGGGGGGCAGGCTCTGGCAGCCATGTACCCTCTGGACCCAGCCGCCAAAGATCTCCTGGCATGTCCGAAAGTGGATGCCATGGTCTGCGAGGTCTTGAAGCGCACTACTATCCCGGTGGAGGGAGGAGCAGCAACACTCAAGGATGCTCAAGACAGACATCTGGAATCTATCCTCACAGTCCTTTGACGTCTCCACTATGACTTAACAGATTGCGGCCTGCTGTGCCGTGGTGACACGCACCTGCTTATCACAGACCAGGAACAACACTCCTGGGGAGGCCCTGGAACCAGCAGTATCATTCCTCGCGGACGCTGCTCCTGATCTGGTGCACACTGCAGTTAGAGGAGTGTCATCCACCGTGGCAGCCAGAAGACAACTCTGGCTCCGAAACTGGTCGGCGATGCATCCTCCAAAACGAGACTCACAAGGATGCCTTTCAAGGGAACACTCCTGTTTGGAAGCGAACTAGAGAAACTAGCCAACAAATGGGGCGAGTCCCCACTGCCGCAGCTACCGGAGGACAGGAATAAGAGAAACCAGCGATCCTTCCCCCGAACCTCCAGGGGCAGAGGATCATAGCGCTTCAACCCATATAGAAGCACATATCAAGCGGCCAGCCCCGCAGGCCGAAGCCAGTCCTTTTGGAACAAGCATAACAAAAGGGGAGCCAGCTCGGGCCCAGGGCTCAGCCGCACCCCACAATGAAAATCAGCCGACCCGTCCAAAGGAAGAAGCCATAGGGGGCAGACTTGCCCTATTCTACCAAAGATGGGTCGAGAGAACTTTGGACAAGTGGGTCCTATCCATCATTCGAGAGGGATATTTCCTGGATTTCCACCATCTCCCTCCGGACAAGTTTGTGGAATCCCCCTGCCACGACCCTTCCAAGAGGATGGCAGTGGAAGCTACACTGACTAGATTGCTAACCTTAGAGGCTATAACACCGGTGCCTCCACAACAAATAAATACTGGACATTATTCCATCTATTTTATCGTCCCCAAGAAAGAAGGAACGTTCAGACCTATCCTGGACCTCAAGGCGGTCAACCGTCACCTGAAGATTCCTCGCTTCCGCATGGAAACCCTAGGCTTGGTAATAAGGGCAATACAATCGGGAGAGTTCCTTACATCCCTGGATCTGTTGGAAGCCTATCTACACATTCCGATCCATCAAGAACATCAGCATTTTCTACGTTTCTCGATCCTGGACCGTCACTACCATTCGGGTTAGCCACTGCACCCCGGATGTTCACCAAGATCATAGTGGTGGTGGCAGCAACACTGAGGAAGGAAGGAATCCGCGTGCACCCTTATCTAGACGATTGGCTGATCAGGGCAAAATCCCCAGAGGAAAGCCACCAGGCAACCAACAGAGTCAAAACTCTACTGGAGAGCCTCGGGTGGGTGGTCAACACAAACAAGAGCTGCCTGCAGTCCTCCCAATCTCTAGAATACTTGGGAGTCCGGTTAGACACCAAAACAAGACAAGGTCATCCTGACACCGACAAGGAGATCAAAACTGATGACCCAGTTGCGAACCCTGTTTAGCGAACTTCGCCCCACAGCATGGGATTACCTACAAGTCTCTTGGCATTCACACTGGAAGTAGTGCCATGGGCAAGAGTGCACATGAGATCCCAACAAAGCTCACTACTATCACGATGGAATCCACTGTCCCAGAACTACACCGTACGTCTTCAGCTCCCGGACAGAGTTCGGGCCCAACTACAATGGTGGCTACAAGAAGGCCATCTGAGCCAGGGAACGAGACTATCCTCACCAACCTGGATCCTGCTCACCACGGATGCTAGCGTCCCTAGCACCTCCTTTTTGACAGGAGCGGCGGCTGTCAGCGGGTTTGACAGCCGACGCTCAATTTTGCCGGCGTAGGTTCTCGAGCCCGCTGTCGGCCAACGGGCTCGGAAACCGGATGCCGGCAAAATTGAGCGTTCGGTCCAACAGCCATGGGCCGAATTCAAATTTTTTTTTTTAACTTTTTTTTTTACTCTTCGGGACCTCCAGCTTAATATCGCCATGAGTTATTTTATTATTTTTTTATGTACCGACATTCGATCTGAGATCACATCGGTTTACATTCAGGTACTGTAGGTATTTCTCTATCCCCAGAGGGCTTACAATCACACAGGCCGATAAAGTAAAGTCTGAGTTTTTACTGCTTTTCTGTGCACTTTCCCGGTGCTGGAAGAAATTAGCGCGCATACCTAATAGGGCGCTATTAGGTTCGGCGGGTTGGACATGCGTTTTCTGCCCCTTACTGAATAAGGGGTAAGGAAAAATGCGCATCCAACGACAGGCCTGTAAGTTTGTACCTAAGGCAATGGAGGGTGAAGTGACTTGCCCAAGGTCACAAGGAGCGACAGCAGGACTCGAACCCTGGTCTCCTGGTTTGTAGCCTTCTGCTCTAACCACTAGGCTATTCCTCCTCCCCTACATGTTGTGTGCACTTCAAACTATAATAAAGAGTAAAGTTCCCTGTATGTACCCGGATCAGTCCAGACTCCTGGGTTTTGCCCCCCCTCTAGCAGATGGAAACAGAAGTTTACAAACCAAAACTCCGCCTATATCTAGGCTGGTGCCACCTACAGTCCGGCAGTATTCTTCTGTCTCCTAGCAGGTGGAGGGGGTGCAAAACCTGCAGTCTGTGCTGACACCTAGTTTTTAAGTGGTAGTTAGTTTAAAAAAAAAAAAAAAAAAGGGAATAACTTTAGGATCCAGGACCGCAGAAGCTTGTCTGCTGTCCGTGTTTAAGCTTCCCAGGGGGTTGTGAGGTCCTGAGAGGACCATCCCCCCTGGTTTAAGAGGCCGCTGACAAGAGTAAAGTTTCCCCACACCTGCATTTGCTGATATGCAAATTGAACTCTGCCCCTCTTTCCCTCTGCTGTCCAGCTCCACCCCTCTGTATTGTCCAAATCTACTCTCTACTACCACATATGGAAACCGTTCTGCCCCTCTCCCGCTCCACTGCTCGCTCTCTCTGAATTGTTGAATTCATTTTCTACTACCACATGATATATCCAAGCTCAGCATACACTTTCTATTACCACAAATCTCGATTATACAGTTTCTACACTTCACAATATTTGGACAGACTTTTACTATTAGTTCAAATATTACACAGCAGAGTGTTTCTCTTAAAAACAATGATAAAGTGAGATGTTCCAGCACTGAACAAAAATGCAACAAAACTGCAGTAGTTATTTTTTCTGACACTTTTTTTTTAATACACAGGCATATGTACAATCGTAACATTGTGGATTTATTTACATTCTTGATTTCTCATTATATGAAAATGCATTATCTATGTGTGACTACAAAGACTTCATAAGGGTTTGAAAATTAAGAAAAGGAAAATAAGAAAAATCAATCTTTTCAACAGGATTATATGCGTCAGGCAGGAGAAGTCACATATGCAGATGCACACAAAGGGAGAAAAAATGAAGGTGTAATAGAGTTCAAATCTTACTCGGACATGAAAAGAGCACTTGAGAAGCTGGATGGGACAGAAGTGAATGGTAGAAAGATTCGGCTTGTTGAGGATAGACCTGGATCTAGGCGCCGTCGTTCTTATTCCAGAAGTCGGAGTCATTCAAGGTAACTGAAAAAGAAATTCCATATATAGCACTTATTTGATGATTACAAGTATAATGTCATTTCCCTAAAGTGCTTTGAGTGCATGGAGGTTAAGTAGTTGGCTTAGATCGTCACAGTGTTTGGCAAAATAAGGCAACAGAACCAGGATATTCAAGTTTACAGCTCCGGTTACTTAGTATGTTATATTGCCAGCTTTAAATTAAAAATATTGTTTGGCTTGGAATGAAACTTAGGGGCCTGATTTACCAAGGCTGCTTCTCTCATTCTGGGTTTGTGGAGAAAAATGCTTAGTAAATAAGTCTTGTGATTGGTTAAGTGACTTAAGGTTACCTAATGAGCAACAGAAGTGGCATTAGATTCTTGGGCCCCGGGTCTCTGTTCCATTCTTCTACATTTTAATTCCCCATTCCCTGTACATACCCAGATCAGTCCAGACTGTGGGTTATGCCTCCCTTCTAGCAGATGGAGGCAGAGAAAAACTTGAAGGGCACCCTCTCTTAACCTGGTGTGCCACCTGCATCCCTTCAGTATTTCTCTCTCCAGCAAATGGAGGTGGTACAAAACCTGCAGTCTTGACCTGTTTTTGGGTTAGAGACTAGTTCCCTTTAAAAAAAAAAAAAAAAAAAAAACAAAAAAAAAACAACCCACTGAATTTACATTTGCAAATACAAGTGCTTTAGGTTTTATTTTATCTGTCTTGCTTTAATAGAGCTACCGCTAGTTCTGTAGTGCTGCAAAATGCATGCACCACTGCAAATACAAACAGGTTCCCCCGCTCATGGAGCTTGTGGTTTCCTCCATTCATGTGACATAAGGCTGTTACCTGTGCCCTTCTCCATTATTAACTCCTTGCTGTGCTGTATGCCTGGAACAGCGTTCTTGAAGTGGCACATCATGTCTCATCTCTGGCCATATTAAGTCCTGCCTAGAAATTTACCTTGTTGCTTTTAAATTTGAAACTCTGGCTCTCTTTAATCACAGGCTGCATTGTGGATATTAATCATGTTCACAATAATAAATATTTTTCCTGAATTCTCCTGTTTCTTTTCTTTGTAGCTTAGATCAGTCAAACTAAAATATAATGTAAGGAATAGGAATGTAAAATATTAACCAATAAAGTCTTATGGTTCATTTCTTTAAACATTTTTATTTGCCAGCACAAACTGGGGGCCCACTCTGGTCACCCATTGCTGACTTCAGAGTTACCCTTTCCTGGCATTCTGCACAGCTCTATATGTTGGAGCAAGTTGGGTTGCTATTGGCCCTTGTGGGGAGCACATGGATACTTATGGTGGGGAGGAGAGGAGCATGTGGGCTGCTTGGGGGAGGGAGGGGGAGTTACTGTGGGCCCCCATACAGTGACTCCCATACTGTTTAAATTTCAGTAGTTTAGTTTAAATGGTACATTTTTTTGGTTATTTACATCCTTATAAGGAACTAGCTATGCCCATCATTACATAAGGATACATTTCATAGATTCATTCTGTTATTGGTATTAGAGTTGGTATCAATGACATTGGCTTTGTCATTTGAGCCTTAAGACATGTATCATAAGAGTAATAGTAAACCATTGTGACAGCTAGTCTAAAACAATGGGATATAAAAACCTAACAAATAAAAAAAAAAACTTGGCAGTAAATGGCTTCTGGCTGCAAAGATTTCATATTGGATATATTAAATTACTCACTAGTTGTACTGTATTCTAGTTGGAATTCTCCAACAGCAATGATGCTGCATGGGTTGAATATCACCTTAGGACTTATTTGCACCCCCTGCTTGCTTTGCTCGCCAGCCCTGCCAGTAGACTCTGCTCTGAATTATTTTTGTGCCTAGGTGGAAAATGCAAAGAGTGGCTGGCTGGGGTAAATGACTTTTAAAAAAAAAAAAAAAAAGGAAAGGCAAGGAGAGAGCTATAGAATTCTCGAACCCGCCCCCCCCCCCTGTTTTTCCCCCTGACTTGGTGTGCGTGGATGTTTAAGGGAATCTCCAGAAAACAGAGAATGATGACATGCTAACTTTGAAAAGCATGTTTTCTGACTCCATGACCTGAATATGTGCATTATAGAAGATGTTTTGTACTTGCTCTGTTGGGGTAGAGAAATGAGGGTAGGTGTCTGTGAGTGGGTTTAGTGGGGAAAGATGTGGATCGGAAGGGGTGGTGTATATGAGGTGGTATTTGTTATGAGAATGTCATGGGGGTTAGAGTGGTGTGTACTTTTTACCTCTTGCACACTCCACATTCCTCTCTTACACCTATCCTCCCAGCCAAGGGAGGATGGTGTAGGGCAGAGCTTTCCAAACTGTGTGTCGGGACACGTTAGTGTGTCGCCTGCAGTGTGCAGGTGTGTCGCGCAAGCCCGGTCAATTCTGATGCGAGTTTGGGCTTTTTTTTTTCTAGAGATTCACTTTTTTTTTTCAGTTTATGGGTTGCTTATTATTGGGTGATTTTTGCTGTCAATCGCGTTTTTTTTGGGGGGCTTGGTGGGTGGAACGAGCCCAGCCATCCTTGCATTGGCTGCTGCTGCCGATGAGGCCTGGCCATGAGGAGTACTGACTGCAAGCAGCAGTGTCTGGTGATCATGGAAGGGAGTGAAGCACTTAACTGGCAACAATCAAAAAGACGAGGTACATGAGTGTGGGGGCCAGACATGTGCTGGGGGGAGAGAGATGAGTGAGTGGGGGGCAAACGTGCTGGGGGGACAGACATGTGCTTGAGGGGGAGAGATATGAGTGTGTGGGGGCCAGACATGTGCTGGGGGGAGGAGAGAGATGAGTGTGTGGGGGACAGACAATTTGTTTTATTATTTCTCATAAATTATAACAATAACATGAATCTTGGAATATATTTTTTTAATATAAATTTAAGGTTTTCATGAGATAGGTTGTGTCGTGAAACATTTTATTTATGTATATATTTAAGGAAACATACATAAATTGTCGAAATATGTTTCGTTCGTTTAACCTTTAACCTCTGGTTTACTAGTAGACTGAATTACCGTGTCGTGAAATTATGTTTGTCTAAAAAGTGTGTCACCAACATGAAAAGTTTGGAAAGCTCTGGTGTAGGGGATGTGAGGGGCTGTCAGTATGTGGGTGGGGGGGATGCAACTCTAATCCTTCTTCCACCAACCTTGCTACGTTTTTTGAGGGCATAAATAAATGTGGATAAAGGTGAGCCAGTTGATATATTTCATGATAGCATTTGACACAGTCTCTCATGAGAGATTTCTTAGGAAATTAAAAAGTCATGGGATAAGTGGCAGTATCCTATTGTGGAGAAAGTAGGGCTAAATGGTAAACTTGTCCAATGGAGAAAGGTAAATAGTGGAGTACCCCAGGGATCTGTTATGGGACCACTGCTTTTTAATATATTTGTAAATGATCTGAAGATAGGAACAAGTGAGGTGATCAGATTTGCTGATGGCACAAAATTATTCAAGTTCTTAAATCATAAAAGGATTGTGAGAAATTGCAAGAGGACATTGTAAAACTGGGAAACTGTGCATGCAAATTGCAAATGAAATTTAATGTGGACAAGTGTAAAATAATGCACCTAGGGAAGAATAACCCAAGTTATGGCTACACAATGCAAGGTTCCATATTAGGTGTCACCACAGGAAAAGATTCTAGGTGTCATCATTGAAAATGTTGAAATCTTCTGCACAATGTGCAGCAGACAAAGCAAATAGAATGCTAGGGATTATTAGGAAAGGAATGGAGAATAAAACAGAGAATATCATAATGCCTCAGTATCGTTCCATGGTGTGTCGTCCTCTTGAGTACTGTGTACAGTTCTGGTCACCACATCTCAAAAAAGATACAGCAGAATTAGAAAAGATTCAGAGAAGGGCAACCAAAATAATAAAGGGGCTGGAATGATTCCCCAATAAGGAAAGGCTTAAAAGGTTAGGACTTTTCAGCTTGCAGAAGAGATGGCTGAGGGGGAGATATGATAAGAGGTTTATAAAATGAGTGGACTAAAACAAGTAAACAATCGGTTCCCTCTTTCAAAAAGTACAAAGACCAGGGGATACATAGTGAAGTTCTCTTAAGACAAGCAGGATGTTAATCCTCACGTGTGGGTGACATGAGGTGGAGCCTGGCACGGTAAACTTTTATCAAGGTTTTTAGAAACATTGACCGGCATACTGAGCATGACCAGCATGCCACTATCCACATGGGGTCTGTCTTCAGTCCTTTTTTCCACAAAGTATTTGCCTTGTGGTTTGTGGAGCTCTGCTGTTTTCAATATTTTGGCTTTCCCAGTTTTTTCAACTTTGTGGGCTTTGTCCGGGCTATGGCGGAGGCTATCCCGTTTCAGTTACTCATGGAGGAGGATGCTTGGCATATAAGATGCTGGAAGTCCTCCAGTTTGTGGATGTCCAAAGGAGGTGTAGTGGTTGTTCCAGTCCATGACATCTTTAAGGAATTACTCCTTAGGATCTGGGAACACCCTGTGTCCATTCCTCCGGTGAATCGGAAGGTGGATTCCATCTACCTAATGCAGCAAGCTTAGGGTTTGAGAGACATCACCTCCCACATCAATCTATGGTGGTGGAGTCTGCCTTCAAAAAGGCCAAGCGTTCTCGCACCCATGTCTCAGCTCCTCCGGGAAGGGAGCATAGAGCATTGGATGCCTTGGGTAGGAAAGTATATCAGGACGCCATGCTGATCACCTGTATTGCTTTCTACGAACTATATATGACTCAATACAACCGAAACCTGTGGAAACAGATTCAGGAGCTGTCAGAGCTCCTGCCCTAACAGCAGGATGCTTTTTTGATAGTGGTGCCAGCAGGGCCTGGCGGCTCATAAACATGAGGTGAGGTCCACCTACAATGTCTTTGAGATGGCCACGAAGATAGCTGCAGTGGGCATTTGGTGCCGCAGGATGACCTGGCTCAGAGCTTCAGACCTCCAGCCGAATGTCCAAGAGAAACTCACAGACCTGCTCTGCACTGGTAAATCTCTTCAGAGATAAGGTCAGGGATGTGGTAGCCCAATTGAAGGATCTCAATGAGACCCTGCAGCATCTTTCGGCTACTACTTCTGCCTTCCTTGGTCAGGAAATCCTCGCACCAGGGCTTTAGGAAGTCCTATCGCCAGATGAAATATTAATCTCCTGCCTCATGGGCGCACATCAGCTCCTGGGAGCGCTCTCGGCAGCAGCGAACACCAGGCCTGAGCCAGCCCTGCAGCAGAGCCCTACTACATGGTTTTGACTGGCAGCAAGGGAGCATAAGCCAAACTGCCGTACCCTCGACACCCTGCCCTCCAGTACGGGGCAGGCTGCGTCTCTTTGCGGACTGCTGGCCCCATGTTACCTCAGACCAGTGAGTCCTCTCTATCATTCTCCAAGGGTACCGGCTGAACTTCAAGGACATCCCTGTGGACTCTCCCCTTTGTCCATGTTTGGGCCTGCCCCTCATCAAGAGATACTCTTGACTGCTTTCCACCCTTCAAATGGCTGGATCGTTTGAACCCGTTCCACTGTGCCAGCGGGGCCGAGGATTCTACTCTCAGTATTTCACAATAACAAAGAGAACAGAGTGGCTCGCCTTATTCTAGACCTGAGAGCTTTGAACAAATTCCTTCAAAGAGAAAAGTTCAAAATGGTCTCTTTGGGCACCCTGATCCCACTCCTGCAGAGAGGAGATTGGCTTTGCTCCCTCGATCTGAAAGATGCCTACACCCACATTGAGATCTTTCTTGGTCACTGAAAGTATCTTCGATTTACAGTGGGCGAAGGATACTTCCAGTACATGGTGTTAAAGTTCAGCCTTGCATTGGCTCCACGGGTCTTCACCAAGTGCCTGGCAGTAGTGAGTGCACACCTCCACCAACAGGGAGTGCACGTTTTCCCCTACTTGGACGACTGGCTGGTCAAGAGGGCCACCCAGGAGGGTGGGGGGTGCTTTGCTCTCTGAAGTTGACCATTCAGGTGCTACAGTCTCTCAGGTTTATCAATTACCTGATGTCCCACCTCAGCCCATTGCCACAGCTGGCCTTCATCAGGGCTCATCTAGACATGGCTCAGGCCAGGGCATTCCTAACCCGCAATCGGGCACTTGCCCTGTCGTCACTTGTGAGTTTGATCCACTGCAGCTGGGAGGTCTCTGCCCGCCTTTTGCTCTGTCTTCTCGACCACATGGCAGTGTTGGTTCATGTTGCCCCTTTGGCATGCTTGTGCATGCACAGGGCACAATAGACACTGCAGTCATAGTGGCAGCAGGCCACCAAGGGCCTCAGTGCATGCATCTGCATTACGCAGCCTCTTCAGATCTCCCTGTCTTGGTGGGAAGATCCTTCCAATCTGGAGCAGGGGGTTCGTTTCCAGGCTCCCCCGTCTTTGTACTTACCACAGATGCATTGACTCTGGGTTGGGGTGCGCATGTGGACAACTTCCATACTCAAGGTCAATGGACTGCTGAGGAATCTCTGTTCCACATCAACTTCCTGGAGCTGCGAGTGATCCGCTACGCTCTTTGGGCATTCCGGGATCGCTTGTCCAACCGTTCAGTCATCATCCAAACAGTTAATCAGGCGGCAATGTCATTAACAAAAAGGGAGGCACTGGCCGTTCCTCCTCTGTCAGGAGGCGGTGCAGATTTGGTCCTGGGCTTTGTCACGAGGCATGCTCCCATGATTGATGTACCTGGCCAGGTCAGAGAATGTGGTAGACTGCCCGAGTCAGGCGTTCCGGCCATGAGTGGTCCCTGAATCCAGTAGCGGCAGATCACATCTTCCTCCTTTGGGGGACCCCAGACATGGACCTCTTTGCCTCCCTTTGCAACTATAAAGTAAGCCACTTCTACTCCTTGTTCAGGTCTGACGGAACACTAGTCTGACGCCTTTGCCCACCATCGGGGCAAGGTCCTTCTGTACGCATATCCTCCGCTTCCGCTGGTGATGAAGACTCCTGAAGCTCCGACAGGAGAAGAGGAACATGATTCTCGTGGCCCCTTGCTGGCCGAGGCAGGTCTGTTTCCTGCTCCTGAAGTACCTATCTAACAGAATCGATCAGTCTGGGGACCTCCCCTGACCTGATCACCCAGGATCAGGGCAGGCTATACCATCCAAACCTCAGGATGTTAAGAGGCTAGTTCTGTGGACCCTGGGCCACTCTGAAGATTTGTCTTGGGTACTGGAAGCTTCCAGGAAACATTCCACCAGAAAGTCTTAGTCTGAAGTGGAAGAGATTTTCCATCTGCTGTGCGGGTCACGGATCCGTTTGCCTGCCCTACTCCGAAGTTGCTCAACTATTTGTAGCACCTTTCAAAGGCTGTCTTGAAGACCAGTTCAGTCAGGGTACACGTTAGAGCATCTGTGCTTACCACCGGTGACTGTGCAGCCTGTAGTGGGGCAGTTTATGCTGAGTTTGCTTTAGCTGTGGCCTCCCCTTGTGTTGTGGGACTCGGCGTTGTATTGGCTCAACTCATGCGTGATTCTTTTGAGCCTCTTTGCTCCTGCAGTTTGAGATATCTGACCTAGAAAGTTCTTTTCCTTGTTGCAGTCACTTAGGCACGCAGGGTTAGTGAGCTTCAGGCGTTGGTGACGTATCCACCCTACACAAAATTCTTTCGTGATAGGGTGGTCCTGCGTAATCACCCCAAGTTCCTGCCTAAGGTAGTGACTGACTTTGCCCACCTTCTTTCCGAGGCCTCATTCGCACCAGAACGAATGGGCTCTGCACAGTTTGGATTGCAAGAGGGCCTTAGCTTTCTATCTCAAGTGCACAGCGGCCCAACGACAGTCCACGTGGCCCTTCATATCTTTCAATATGAGGAGAAAGCAGAGTTGCTTACCTGTAATAGGTGTTCTCCTAGGACAGCAGGATGTTAGTCCTCTGGAAAACATGCCTGCCACCCCATGGAGTTGGGTTTCTCCTATGTTTGTACTTCTTTTGTTACGAGACTGAAGAGGGACCCACATGGACGCACATAAGGAACTTCAAGTCGGTCTTTCAAGAAACCAGTGTCTTGGCAGCATGGCTAATTCATCCTGCTATCTACGGAAATACCATTTACGGTAAGCAAACTTGCTTTTTGGACAAGTTCTTGGAGGAAAAGTCCATTAACATTATTATTAAGCCAGAGTTGCAGAAATCTATTTTATTTAAAATAATTTATATACCGGAGGTTCCTGTATAATATACATATCACCCCGGTTCACAAAGAACAGTAACTATCGCTACAAATAGCGGTTTACATAGAACAGAATAAAAGAAGTTTTACATTGAACAAAAAACTAAGTAACAAGTTTTTACATTGAAGTCAGCATGCTTATTCTTGGGATAAGAAGCTTGGAATCTGTCTGCCCCTTGGGATCCCGCTAGGTACTTGTGACCTGGATTGGCCACTGTTGGAAACAAGATACTGGGCTTGATGGACCTAGAATATAAATGATAATTAGAACACATTCAAACAGTTTACTATTGTCAAAGCTAAAATTAACAAAACCAAACATATCATAAAAGTAACAAGTTCTAAAAATAATCTTATAGTGCCATAATAAATAAAATGAATAATCGTGATTCCTACTTGAAGTGGAGGAAACCAAGCCCAAATGCAACCAACAGAAAAAATGAAACACTCAAAATAATTTGATTAGAAATCTTATCTTCAGTTATAAAGGGCGAGGTTCTGGACTGATGTAGCAGAAGTAAAGGAAAGGAAATTAACAGGTAAGACATAATTTCTCCTTCCATTACCTTCTGCTCCACTAGTCCCGAACCTATGGAAAATACCGAAGCCCATCTAAGGGTGGGTGGATGACAATCCCACTTTTAAGACAAATAAACCAAAATTAGCATCTTGTCTAGTTTCTAGTTTGTTTGATTTTTTTATACTGTTGTATCAGAATGTCCATATGACGGTTTACAATAACAAGAAATAAAATACAATAGAGTTTCGATAAGAACACAATAGTAAAAGATATAGTTCTAAAATTAAGATAGTTAAAAAAAAAAAATTAGCACAAGTAAAATATGAAATTTAAAAGAAACAACTACAAGATAAAATTGAGTACATTAAGTTCATTAAAAGCTGTGAAAATATAGACAGCTTCTTAAAGACAATAAATAAAGGTCCTTAGTTAGAATCTGCATAAGCCATGTTCGGACTTAAATTTTTTTTTATATCTGCTTGTAATCTAATTTCTAGCAAGAAGATCCAACCTATAACGTTTTGCAAATCTTCCAATGGATTTACCGAACATCTTTCAGCCTATGACAAGGCTTGCGCTTGTGTTGAATGGGCCTTAATCATATTATGTACCATTTTACCTTGTAACAAGTAAGATGAAGAAATAGAATTCTTCAGCCATCTAGCTATTGAAGAATTTGAAGCTGATTCTCCCTTATGTGGACCACAAAAAAGAACAACTTTCAGACTTTCGAAAAATTTTAGTTTTCTCAAGGTAAAATCTTAATGAATTTAGACTTTCTTTATACTCACTCTTGTTAAAAGGAGGAAGAACAAAATGCTGATTCATATGAAAAAGAGATACTACCTCAGGAAAAAATGGAAGGAACAGGTCTCAGAATTACCAAATTCTTTATAAATCTCAAAAAAGGAGATTGACATGATAAAGCCTATAATTCTGAAATTCTTCTTGCAGAAATAATTGCCACCAAAAAGACTGTTTTAAGAGTTAACACCTTAATTGAAGATTTGCCTAAAGGCTCAAAAGGAGGTTTAGCTAGTGCTTGCAAAACTAAATTTATACTCCATTGAGAAAACACATATCTAATCGGAGAATTTTATCCCTATGGAAAGTGATCAAATTACCGTTAATTTTTCCCGGAAAACATGAAATGGCAGTTAACTGCACTTTCAAAAAGTTTAAAGCCAAACCTTTATCTAAACCACATTGTAAAAAAGCTAGAATATCTCTTATTTGTGCTTTCTGTGGAGACTTAAGTTCTAACCTTCTTTCCTATACTTCTCTTTCCCCTTTGTGAGTGTTGAAAGGAGACAAGTATGTGCGGGCATTCATTTCCCATCTGCTCCACTGCACTTTCTACTTTGTCCCCTTTCTCATTTCCCCCTCAACTCTCCTCTGTGTCAGTCTGCAGGGACTCTGTGCGTTTGTGTATTGGAGGAGTGACACACAGTGGGAGAGAAGGCATATGTGGGAGTGTGCGTGTGCACTCTCACCCTCTCTCATTTTCTATTTTGGTGCCCTCTGTAATTTCTCTCTCCACTTTGGGCCCACCATCCCTCTCCTCCAAGTGTATGTGTGTGTACAGTTGTGGGTGTAAGAAGAGAGGGTAGGAATGTTGGTGATGCAGGAAGAGGGTGTGTATGATGGGAAGTGTGAGTTTGTGGTAAGAGGGGGCTGAATGTGAAGGGGCAGGCAGGGGTTGGTGGTGTGAGGGTGTGTGTGTTTAAAATGGAGGGAATGATTTTTGGGAAGGTAGTGACAGGTTGTGTTGTGGGGGTATGAAGAGGGTCTGTGCATATGAGTGCACTGTGTGTTGCGAGGGGAAGTGTGCATCCCTTTCTCCCTTCCTACCTCACTCTCCCATTCCTTTCCCTCCCTCCATGGGCTCAGACTTCGATTCCTGCTGCTGGTGGGGGTTGGGAATCCCCACAGCCCTTTTTTTGCCAGCTCAGATGCTCCTTTTTTCTCTCTCGTGCTGGTAAGTAAAACCTGGGAACCCTA